>NW_024082388.1:0-209222 GCF_003009895.1 Hyaena hyaena | reverse complement strand
CTCTCAGTGGATTCTGCGTCTTTTTTCTCCCAATCTCTCAGGTTTTGTAAGGTTTCCAATGGCTTCAGATCTTTTCTGTGTGATGTATGTGCGCGAGTGCAAGTACGGAGCTCCTTACTTCTCTGCCATCTTGCCCTCCCTCCTCCTCCTTTTGTTTTCTAACGCTAAGGACAAAACCTTTAATTTTAGGAAAGTAAGATTTTTACTAGAAATATTTCCCCTGATTTGTGTTACATCTATCTCACACATGGAGAACTCCTACCTAAACTTCCCAAACCAATGCCATCCCTAACACCTACAGGCACACGCACTCACACACAAACACATGCACACGCATAACATCCATGCCAGCCACTAACATGTGCAGGGCCTGGGAAAAGACTAGAAATTTAGGTCCACACTCTTTACATGTACACATTTAAAAGTAAGTCAGACTCATAAATTACTAAATAACTGTGTTCTGTTCTCTAGCTTTGACAACCACGCTTTCATAATGACCAGGAAGAACAAGTTTCAACTGAGAATTCTTTAAATTCTTTGGAGTTTCACAGGAGAATGATAAGTGGAGACACAACTTCCTGGTTCCTGACACACAGTTGTTCGTTTTCCTTCTTCCCATCTCTCCCTACCCCCACTCCTGACGTGATCTGGTCATAAACTGTCAGAAAGCTTATATCCACATTTGTGGATACCCCAGCCTGCATATCCAAGCTCTGTACTCCCTGTGCAAAAGGTGATTTTTTTGGTCACTCCTTGCACCTATGAGTGTACATGCTAGTTCCAAAGAGCCAGGATAGAATGGGATACAGACCCTGGAGCAACTTCAGGATTCTTTGGGCAGGAAACTCCAGGGTTCCAGAATCTGGAGAGTTATCTAAAAGTGAAAGATGTGGGCTCCTGGTGCACATTCTTTAAAGAATGTGGACTCACTTTATGACACAGGTGAACACAGGTTCTTCAAAGAATGGAATCCTTGGAAAGGCTGAGATTTTTCAGGTCTAAGGATGGAGTTTCATTCATAGACTGACACCTGAAAATTCTAGCTAAATGAAGTGATTTTTGGTCCCATGTGGAAAAGTCTGGCTCCTTATGTGTTTTAAACCTAGGCTGGTGTGTCCTTCAGTTCTAGGTATGTCATAGGCTGTGCTTACTTGAACATGGAAGAAATCCATATTGCATACTTCTATTGAACTCCATCAGAATGATCTACCACATAGATAAGGTGTTAGAAGAGGATGCTTTCTGTTCATTTTTAACTACTTGAGTTGCACAAATATATAGCTAAAGAGTCTGCATCTCACAGGTTGATCTGGAATTAAGAGACTCTGGTCTGTGTTTGGATCTGGGTCACATTCCAAGGGTTTTCCCAATTTTGGTCCTATGCCATTTTCTTGCATGCAAAGCATAGAGATCAGATGTCTGATTTCCACTAGGCTTCAATTCATATTTTTCAGTTTGGATAATCCAAATTAACTGCTTATTTGTAAAAATTCAAAGTCAGATATACAGTGGATATTTCCAAAAGGATCTATGTCTTCTTAGAGGAGGTGAGAACAGAGAGAAAATCCAAATTACTGGACTTGAAAGTCCCCTTCATTACAGTTCCATGGAGAAGATAGAGAAGCGTCCCATCCTCACTTCTTAAGACAAAATCTTTGGGGTGCTTGGATGGCTCAGTCGGTTGAGTGCTGACTTTGGTTCAGGTCATGATCTCGCAGTTTGTGAGTTCGAGCCCTGTGTTGAGCTCTGTGCTGACAGCTCAGAGCCTGGAGCCTGCTTCAGATTCTGTGTCTCCCTCTCTCTATGCTCCTCCCCCATTCACACTCTGTCTCTGTCTCTCTCTCTCTCTCTCTCAAAAATAAACTTAAAAAAAAAAAAAGACAAAATCCTTAACTCAGAGAAACAGCAGCACGACTTCCTAAGACACATTCAAAGATTTACTGCCACAATTGATATCTAGCGTCCTCTAGGGAGAAATGGTGATCTTAGGCAAAGGAATTTTGGACAATTGGTAAAGTTAAGAAATTTAAACATTGTGTTTTCTTCTACCCTTGTTTAGTGTTATTCCTCTTATTCTTTGTGGCTCTTCCTCTGATATTTCATGATCCATAAATCTTTCTGCTGATTTCATGGCAAAACTTCTTTTTTAAAATGTTCTCTTATCAGCCATCTACACCCCAGTATTAATTTAATTGATTTATTGTATTTATTCATCAGTAATTGGATGTTTTCATACACTGGGACCTTTACAAGATTCAGAAAATATGAAAATTAATGTGCTAGTATATGAGGCTTTTGTGGATTACTAAAAATTGGGAAGATTCCTGAAGAGAAACCATGTGCCATACAATTTACCGTCTACATAAACATGACTTGACTATCATCTTGTTTTCATTAGCATAACTTTACTATTCCAGGAGACTCTTTTCCAGAAAGATAAAAGTTCCAATTTTTATTGCTTATTCCTGAATCTTTGGAAAGACCTGTCAACTTGTCAACAGAAAGCATTAACTGACAGTTTACAGCCCAAGATTCTTTTAACCCCTTGCCTCTAATGTACTCCAACCCTAAACTATTATATCATGATCCTTACTCAACCCTAATAAGTCCTCTGCACTTAACCAGATACAAAAGTTTCAATAAGTATAGTGGCTTTGCATGTTTCTCTTTTGAGGTAGTAGTCATCCTTACCTCGGTGACAGAAAATTCAGCTTTGTCTTAACAACAGGCTGTTCTGGCAATATTTGGGAGGTGGGTATTTGATGGGTTATGTGAGTTCCTATTTTGGAGACCTATGCTATTGAAGAATTCAGGAACTCATTACTCTCCATTGCTTAAAGTGACCCAGATTCTTAGAAACTTCCTGGTTCATTTGCATTGAATGCTCTGGGATTTTCTGCTCAATCCATTTTGGTAAATGAGTGTCTGACTCTCTTGCTTATGTGTCAAGTCTAATGATTGTGTAACCATGTGTTAGATTTTCATCCCCTCAAGCTATTGAGATTGATCACAGATGGACAAAAATACCAGCTTCTCACAAGCCATAATGATTTTGTTTGTGAAAGGAGAAACAAATGAATCCCGAGCCAGCCTTTCATTCAAATGTATGTGAAGAGATCATAGCCTGCAAGAACTTCTTTATCTCCATATTTAAATATCACCCATTCCTCCTCCTGACTACAGGAACAAGCAAAGTACTATGCCTGTCACAATTAGATTTGAATTCCCCAATATTAATGATTGTTGTCCTAAATATGGTACATAGCATTGTCAACTGCTGTCATCTACAACTTGATGTGAATTAGTTTGTTAGGGATTTGCCATGTGGCATGAACAGAAGACTAGACATTGAAAGGAAAGCCAGAATAAACAGAGATAGAAGGAGGAATAATCTGAAAGTCTGGAAGCAGAAAAGCCTGAAAGCCATGAATGAATCTGATTTGGAGATGGAAAACACTGACATAGCTTTTGTGCATACTTGCACCTTCACAATTTTCTCAAGGTTACTGTGGAAACCTTTTTGATATCCTCATTGATGAAGTGTTCTGTCCATTGGAGGTGAATTTGATTTGGGGAAATAATAATAAAAAATATTAATCAAGAGTTAGAAGAAGGGTGACTTTATGGAATGTAATTTTGAATACAAAAGTAATGCTGGAGAGAATGAATCAGATTATTTTTATTATTTTTGCTGTTATAGTCTCTTGCCTCTGAACTTGCTTCAAAGGCAAATATCACAGGCATACATGTGAACCTACAAAGCTGACTTCTATGAAGGGTACACTATTTAGGATATGAAATTCACTTCACTTGTTTAAAATCAGCTTGAATTTTGTAGTTCAATTTCATATAAAAATGAAATTCAACTAGCTGGGACTTTTTTTTAGAATTAAGAAAAAAATTTTAATGTTTATTTTCGAGAGAGAGAAAGAAAGAGAGTATGAGTAGGGGAGGGGCAGAAAGAGGGAGACACAGAATCTGAAGCAGGCTCCAGGCTCTGAGCTGTCAGTATAGAGACCAACAGGGGACTTGAACTCATTCACTGCAAGATCACAACCTGAGTTGAAGTTGGACACTTAACCGACTTAGCCACCCAGGAGCATCTCTCCCTTTTTTAAAAATCATATTTATCCATAACAGGAGAATCTCATGAAAAATAGGATTAATATTATTATTTGGAAAGTCATATTCTCTCAATGGGGTTATTTACTAATGTTTAAACCAAAGGTTAGTTGTTATGATTCTTTACTTACTTTTTATATATGGTTTAGGGAATTCTCTGGGGGTTAGTTGTCTTATTGTTGGAATACTTTTCCACAAGTGTCTTTATAGAGAATCTCAATTTATCTGAAGCCTATTAAACATGAAGTTTTGCACACCCGAAGTCTTATATTAGGCTGTGAAAAGCTTTAAATGCCTTCATTTCACCTTTATATTTAAGATTTTAATCAGATATAAACTTCTACATTGAAACCACTGTTTTGGGGCACCTGGATGGCTCAGTCTGTTAGGTGTCTGACTCTTGACTTTGGCTCAGGTCATGATCTCACAGTCCCTGAGAACAAGCCCCGCACTGGGCTCCACGCTGAGCATGGAGCCTGCTTAAGATTCCTCGCCCCCCTCTCAATCTCTGTCTCCCTCTGTCCCTACTCCACTCACATGCATGCACTCTTCTCTCTCTCTATCTCATATAAATAAATAGAAATTACTGTTTTTCTCTCAACATTTTGAACATGTTACTCCATCTTATTCTTGTTTTATGTGTTGCAGGTTAGAAGTTTGTCATCAATCTTGGGCTGCCTGGGTGGCTCAGGCAGTTAAGCATCTGACCTCAGCTTAGGTCACGATCTCACAATTTGTGGGTTCATGCCCTGTGTCGGGCTCTGTGCTACCAGCTCAGAGCCTGGAGCCTGCTTCAGATTCTGTGTCTCCCTCTCAAAAATAAATAAACATTTAAAAAAAGACTTTAAGAAGTTCATCATCAAACTAACACTCACTCCTTGTACATTATCTACTCATTCATTATAGAAACTTTTCAGATTCTCTCTTTATGTTTGGTATTTTTAAATTTCAATAAAACATTTCTAAGTTAATGTTCCTTCCCTCCCCTCCATGCTTATATCTCCTGTTTGGTAATGTTGAGTCTTTTTAGTCTACATTAAAAAAATATTTGTTTAATTCTGAGATATTATTAGTATGTGTTTCTTCAAATATTTTCCCCTCTATCAAATGGACTTTCTCTTTTCTTTCTGTGAAACATATTTTTAAAAAATTGACAGTTTCAATTTTTTTCTCTCTTCTCTCCATATTTTTTTTCTTCTATAGTTGTTGCTTTTATGCTTTCTTCATATCTCAAAGTGTTTCTTGATCTGTTGGTTAAATTTATTAATTGATCTCAACGAAATTGATTTATTAATTGATCTCAACTAAACCAGGTGACTTCCCTTCAGAGAATTCCTGTTACCTTCTGCTCCAGAGACTAAGATTTTTCTAAGCATTGATTCATATTTGTAGTTATGTGTTGCTTGGGAATATGTGGGTAGGGGTAGGTGAAAGGCTGAAAGGATAAGGGGTTTGTAGGTATTCTTGCACTGTTGTCTGCTTGTAACCCCCATGGAGTCTCTTCTCCACCAATATTATAACTGTCATCCCTGGATGGCCCTGAGAGGTGCTGCCTCTCTTTGCTTATACCTCATAGTGACTCAAGCTGGCGCTGGAACTCCCAGGCATTATGGGAGAAAGAAGAACCCAAAACTAAGAGTTCCCCCCCAGCAGATCTCAATGGGACATGTCTTCATTCATTTTAAACTACTGTGCTCCTTCAAGAAGGATGTAGCAACCTACTTTTTTCAGAGGTTTCTATAATTTTATTTTCATAAGGTAAGATACATCTACAAGAAGAAAGTAGACTATTGGCCCACTAATTTATTAAGTCCCAAGGGCTAGAAAGGAAGAGGGAAATATTATATAATTTCCAATATTGTGTTTTTCTATTATCTAGATATCATTTCACTTTACATCGAGCTTTCTGTCAGACCACAGTTCTATCATGAGTGATTATCAGGTTGAGACCCATATGTCATATCTCTAATAGTTTTGAATGTGCTTGGATATTGAAGAAAAGATATTGCTAATGGTTAAATGGAATGCAAATAACCACAAGAGTGAGCCCAGTGGAATCCCTATAGAAGGTCAGAGAGAAGGTTAATTGCTATGAAGTGGGCTGACAAAGGCATAATAATGTAAGAATAATATTTACACACATAATACACATAAACAATATTTGCATGATCCTTATGAGAGCACTCTGACATAATAAGTACTACTATTCCCTATTTATAGATGGTGAAACTGAGTTCCAGAGGACATAATACAATTATGTATTGTGTTGAGATCACATAGCATAGCTAGCAAGCACCAGAGCTGGGATTCAGACAATACTCAGCCTCCAAAGCCATTGTTCTTTTGAGCTTGCCATAGCCTCTATTATGAAGGAAATTAATCTTAACAGTTTGTATACATCAGTAGCTAAAATTGGCATTTATAAACATAAACATAGTCACTTTGTGTCATGTCCAATCAAATCAGCACATACACTGGAAGGAGAGAACCTCCACTGCTGCAGTGATGTCCACTATCTCTTTTATGTGCTAACAAATGTTCCCTTCACATTAGGGTATAGATGATCAGGACTGTCCTATGAGGTAAGATAGAGTGAAGTAAAAGTGGCTCTTCCCAAAGAATGAAAGCTACTCTAACTCCAAATAAATGGAGCATTTCAAAAGTGAATTTAAGAAAATGAAAGTGTTTTAGCTAAAATAATAGACTCAGGTAAGGTAATACAGCTCTAAAATTTATTTTTGGTATTGTCAGAGAGTTCTAGTATTACCAAGTTTCATAAGCAATGTTAGCAGGAATGTCAGAAGTCTAGTCTGCTCGTCTGATTGTAGTAAGCATCCTGCTGTGGATGTGGAATGAGAACGCCTGAATTTCCAGCAGAAGTGCTCATAATGGAGCATACAGTTATGGCTTCACATGAAAAGTAATGTATGGTGCAAAAGATAACGGAGAGGAGTACAATACGATCTGCACGCGTTCCTGGGTTTATAGCCAATCAAGTGGAGTATTAAAATCTGAGCACACTTAATTAAATGTCTCATTTTGAGTAGTGTGATGAATAAGGGTCATGAAATGGTTAGTGCTGAGAACTGAAAGTCAAATGCCCTACGTTCCATTCCAAACACCATCTTCAATTCAGAGTTGGGATTAAGAGGCAAGAATTCAAGCTTCTGCTTACTCACACCTTGCCTTGAGTCCTGCAACATAAATTCTAGGTAACTATTATATCTTGTTGAACTTTACATGCAACTGGAAAGCATAACTTAACCTGTTGGTTTTTAAGAGAGAAAGGGAAACTGAATCACTCTATTTATCAGAAGGTATAGAATGCTTTGTTTCTATCATTGAAATTTTCTCCTACTTATAAGAAGAGTTTTCTAAGTATGTGCCTTTCTTCAAAAGGCAAATTACACATTTTTAAAGGTTGTTTGTTAAGGAAGTGGGAAGTCTCTTGGGAACTGAAATTGTTTGCAGAAAAATTGTGGAGGAAATGTTGGAAATTCATCCTTTATTCTTTTTAAGTTTTTTAAATTTATTTTGAGAGAGAACACACATGAGCAGGGGAAGGGCAGAGAGAGAGTGAGGGAGAATCCAACCAGGCTCTGTGCTGTCAATGTGGAGACTAAGGAGGGGCCCAGTATCAACAACTGTGAGTTCATGACCTGACCTGAAATCAACAGCTGAACACTTAACCAACTAAGCCACCCAGGTACCCCAAGACTTCATCCTTTAAAGGGTCATGGATATTGGGCTTTTTAAATAACTTTGCAAATGCAACTAATCTATTTTGAATATTTGTTTGAATTCAAATGTTAGAGCTTCTAGAAAGCTAAGCAAATATATGCTCTTTCATTAATCTCATCTAGGTGTTAGAAACTCATTTAATAAACTTGCAAGTTTCATTGATTAAACATCTGCCATTTTTTAGATTTTGTGTAGGATTCTTAGTGTTTTAAATTTATATATTCCCTGGTTCCTATATTCTTCAAAAGTTTCCCACAAAATTTAGAAGTTAACATAGTCACATGAATAGATTCTTAACACTATAAGATAATTTAGGAAAAGTGTCTCAGAAGTAAGGAATTCAGTAATCAAATGTGGAATCAAAACTATGTAATCAAAAATTACTTAGTACTCACTTTGTACAGGACAATGAGGGGATTGCTATGGATGATAAAGGAATTTAGTAGTAGAAATCTCGATTTTCCCCATTTCTCCCCGCCACAAGTGCACTTTCTTAGCTATTATGTAAATATTCAAATTGTTCTAAGTGCTTTTAGAAATAAAACCTTCGCTTCTATAAAGGCATAGAATAATCCCTTCCTCTTGTAAAGCACTTGACAATTTTCAAAGCACTTTTATATTCATAATCTCACTTCATATTCACAGCAGACCTATAAAATAAGTAGGGCAGGTGTTACTACGTACATATATTTCCCACCTTAGAACCCGAGGTATAAAGAGATTGCTACTTTTCCAAAGACACAGCAAATAAGTGATGGAAAAGAGATTAGAACAAAAGTATTCTGACTTCTAATATGGTGTTCTTTTTATACCAATACATAAAGAAGTCAGTGTTATTTGAGAGAAGAGAAAAGAGAAGGTTAAGAGGCAATAATCAGACAAAACTAATGACCAGCGTTTCTTGTCTCTAAATATTCTTCATGCCATACTGCCTACCTTTGATTGCTGTTATCATTTTTCTTCCAGATCCACTTATGACCTATCATATTTACAAAAATTTTTCAGATCATTTCAGGCTCTACTTTGGGCCCTTTGAACTTGATTAGCACTTTTCTATGAAATGGAGACAGGAATCCCTTCTCTGCTGGTCATTTGACTGTATATTCTCTCAAGTTGCTATTTTATAGTTTCATACTTCCATGATTAGATGATAAGCGTACTGCAGACAAGTAGCAGAAAATAAACCATTCTACTCCTTCTTTAAAACCTTTAGAACTATACAAATAAAAATACACAGGGAGGAAAGTAAGCCTTTAAGAGATTTCACAGAAGCAAAATATGATTTGCCTGATTTTATCCTGACCTGCTGCCTGTGTTTCTTACTGAACCCATACTTTGCTAATACATCAGTGTAAGCTGTACTCAGACATGGTAGCCACTAGCCATCTGTGGTTATTCAAATCTAAAATTTTAAAACAGATTAAAGTGTAATTGACATAACTTACACATAGTTAAAATGTACAACTGGTAACTTTTGACCTATGTATACACATGTGAAACCATCACCACATATTGGCTGCTGCAGTGTGTCCACTTTATCTACACCTCCAGCAAGGCCAAAGAGGGTCCCTTAAGCTTCTTGTCCCTCCAGCCATGCTTCCTAAGTACCATGCAATGGGCATGGCCTGTGGGTGTTGGATTTAAGCCTACTCATTGCCCCTTACCAAACCCTGTAAATTGTGACAACTGCTACATCAGTGGTTGCCTTGCCTACCTCAGGCTGGAACAGAAGGTGGAGCTTTCAAACCAGCCAGAGACTCAGTCCCTGCAGGGTAAGCAGCCCTCCCTGGGCTGCACGTCACCTGCTGACCTCGCTTCCCTCCACAGGCACACACTCACTCTGGAATAAATCTAACAATATTCTGTGGTCTAAAAAACGGACATGAAAACAGAAACAAACACAGCCATAGTAATCTGCTTTTCTGCATTTTTTAGAGTTTCACATAAATGGAATCATATAGTACCCACTCATTTTTCTTTTTGGGGGTGGTCTGGTGTCTTTCAGTAAGCATAATTTTTCTGAGGCTTATTCCCATTTTTGTGTGCATGAATAGTTCATTTTTTGTTATCCCTTATTTTACTGTATTCCATTATATGAATCTACTAAAGTTCTTTATGTAATCACTTCCTGGTGGATTATTAGGTTGTATCCAGTTTTGAGCTATTACAAATAAAGCTGCTGTAAATACTCTTGTACAAGTCTTCGTATAACCAATACATCCATTTTTCGGTGTGTGTGTGGGTGGGGGAGGGATTCTATCTAGGAATGGAATGGCCAGGTTAATGGCAGTTATATCTTTAACATTTTAATAAAATGCAATATTTTCCATTAGCATGAAGTTGGCTTTGAAGATGAGATAGATATATTAAGATAGTATTAATTTCTAGGTTTCTTATTGAAGAGAGTTATAATAATTGTTAGTGTCAAATGCTTTTTCAGCATCTGTGGAGATATAATTTTTCTCCTTAGATTATTAGTAAGATAAATTATATTAATAATTTGGACAATATTGAACCATTGTTATGTTCTTAGAATAAATCATTCTTAGTTATCATTTTTAAATGTTTTGCTGAATTCTGCTTTTCAACACTGTACTTAAGTTTTGCATAAATACATAAGTAAGGTTGGTGTGTGGAAGTTTTGCAGCTGTAGGGGTTTACTAGTAAAACTACACTTCTTTCATAAAAATACATTGAGGTACTATTTGCCTACATTCTGGAGTAGTTTAGATCACGTTAGTTTATCCTTTATATGTGAAACCAATAAAAGATAAAACTTCCCCCCCCCATATTTTCTTGTTCAGATTTAGAAGGAAATCTAGTCAGAATTTCCCTATCTGCTGGGATATTTTTGATTGAGAACTGAAACCACTTGCCTGCATAGAGATTAATAATCAGGGCTGAAGACTGAGACCACCTATGTCAATTTGACTTTACTATTGGCTCAAAAAATTTCTTGCCCAGGAAGATAAAGCTATACATCAATAAATAACTATCCAGTTTTTTCACCTTCGCAAATAGTTATTCTGATAAACAACGGATTGTTTACCTGGATAAGCAGCTTACTTAACAGCAGATCAAGACTTATTTCTTGGCTCTCATCTTGTTGTGTCCAAAAGTCCTAACATACTAGGTTACAAACTTTGCCTAATCCCAACCAGTTACCCACCTGGATAGAACCATCTTAAACCACTTGATCCCAGACTGCAAACACTATCCATCTCTGCCCCTGACCTCCCCATTTTGAGATATTACTAAGACTCAGTCAGGTTGTATTTTCTCTTTCTACAATCATTTAATGTACTTAGACTTTGCTTAATCAACAGGTTATTCCGGTGATATTTGGGAGAGCTGACAGTTGATCTCAGTTTTCATTTGTATTATTCTCTTTTATTGCTGTACTTAAAATATTCCACCCTGTTTCTTGAATAGGTTGCATGGTAGTCTTATTTATTTATCTCTTTATCATTTATACTATTTTCTGATTTTTAGCTACAAAGCTTTTTGTTTTTTCCTGAGTAGATCCAAAGCTGTATTCATAGGTTATTGTATTTAACCCCTTTAATACAATTATTTTCCAGGAATTTCACAGAGCCAGTTTCTACTTTCATTTGTCACAAGAGTTGAATATTTACATTATTTTTGTATACATAATTGACTGATTTTTAGTTAAGGGCCCTGTTGGCTTTTTGGGTCTAATTTGAATTTAATTTTATTTTGTATAAAAATACAATTTTTAATATTTCTAATTTTTAAAAAGTCTACTAACATTTTCCCTGTGGCATTATATCTATATCATTATTCATTCAGTTTTTATGATGTTCATGAAATTTGGGTAAAGAAAGCTATTTCCTCTATTTTAAAGATTGTTATATATTATAATATACATATAAAAATATGACATGCAGTTTATATATATACAACAAATTTCTATATCACATGTTATTTACTTATGATACAATATACAATTGTTTATATAATTAAAATGTTTACCTTATTAATTATACTATTAATGCTTACCTTTACTTTTTTAAAAATTTTTAATGTTTTATTTATTTTTGAGACAGATAGAGACAGTGTGAGCAGGGGAAGGTCAGAGAGAGAGGGAGACACAGAATCTGAAGCAGACTCCAGGCTCTGAGCTGTCAGCACAGCTCTTTTCTTGATTGTTGCTTTTTATCTGAATTTTAGTATTTTTAAAAAAAATTAATGTCTATTTATTTTGAGAAAGCACACACACATGAGAATGTGTGCATGTGCAAGGGTGGAAAAGACAGAGAGAGAAAGAGAACCCCAAGCAGGTTCCTTGCTCTCAGCATGGAGCCCAGTGTGGGGCTCAGTCCCAAACTGTGAGATCATGACCTGAACTAAAATCAAGACTCACACACTTAACCAGCTTGGCCACCCAGGGGCCCCTATTTTTTAAAATTTCTATTTATTTATGACACTATTTCCTTGTATAAGTTTTCTATCATTTTATTTTTATATTTTCATTATAGCTTTGTTTTAGATATGTCTTGTGAACATATCAGGGAGCTGGGTTTTGTTTTATGATTACTAGAAGACTTTTGTTAGCAACTATTAATATGATCATAGATATTTTATCCAGTAATTGTGTTGATAGCCTTCTAAAACACAAGCTTACTGCTATATTCCAGGAATAAATCTAATTTTTTTGAAGTGTGTTATTCTTTGATAATCTGTCTAGATTCAATTTGTATTTCATTAGAATTTTGCATGTATATTCCTAAGTAATGTTGATCTATCTACACATTTCTATTCTATATACTACTTTTATTACTTTGGTTAAGGTCTGATATTCCACTCATTATGTGGGATAATTTAAATAACATTGGGATTATCTATTTTCCAATGGTTAGATAAAACTCAACTGTGAAACTTCGGTTCTAGAATAACACTTAGTGTTGACCTTTCATTTTGTTATGTTTTATTAACTTTCACCGCTGATTATTTTTGTTATCTTTATACTTCCTTTTGACTTATGCATTGTATTCTTTCAAAAATTTTAGGATGAATTTATTTACATACTTGAAGATTATAAATTTTGATAATAGTTTTACATGTTCCTCTCTGGCTGTGGTAAGATGTTTTAGCAGACAGTTTGCTCTGAGGATTGATGGAGGGAGGTGGGTGGGAGATGGGCTAGGTGAGTAATGGGTGTTAAGGAGGGCACTTGTTGAGATGAGCACTAGGTATTGTGTATAAGGGATGAATCACTAAATTCTACTTGTGAAACCAATATTGCACTGTATATTAACCAACTAAAATTTAAATAAAAAATACTGGAGCAAGTCTTCCCAAGGTGGACTATTCCAACTTCAGAAATATTTATTTTACAGACCCAGTAAAACCATTACCTGTCCAGGGGCACCTGGGTGGCTCAGTCGGTTGAGAGTCTGACTTCAGCTCAGGTCATGATATTGTGGTTCGTGGGTTCAAGCCCCGAGTTGGATTCTGCGCTGGCAGCTCAGAGCCTGGAGCCTGTTTTGGATTCTGTGCCTCCCTCTCTCTCTCTGCCCCTTCCCCCCCATGCTATGTGTCTGTCTCAAAAATAAAAAAACTATTAAAAAAAAAAACTACCTGTCCAGTAAACTCTTAGAAGAAAAGAGCATTAAGGGGATGTTTTCCTTTCTTCACCAATGGTAATGTCAAAGACATTAGAGAGGTTCTTTGTCTTCCTACTCATTCTTTTATTATTTTTCATATGGAGAGAAGAAAGGCAGAAAAAACAAAATTTCTTTTATAGAAGTAAAAAAATCATGTTTTAGCAGACATTTTGGGGAGTCTATGAAACACATTCTTCCCTTATGCCCATTTAACCCAGCCAAGTAACACTAATTAATGTACTTAAACTATGGATCAAATTCACTTTACCTGTGTATAGTTTGTTCTTGGGCATATGACCAAATTCTGTGCAATGAGATGTGAATGGATGTCTATTGGGGGACTCTGAGGAAAGGTTTATTTGTTCTTCTAAAGAGAAATGCTGAGGGGCACCTGTGAGGCTCAGTCGGTTAAGTATCCGACTTTGGCTTAGGTCATGATCCCGGGATTCGTGGGTTCGAGCCCGCATCGGGCTCTATGCTGACAGCTAGCTCAGAGGCTGGAGCCTCCTTCAGATTCTGTATCTCCCTCTCTCTCTGACCCTCCCCTGCTCATGCGCTCTCTCTCGCTCTCTCTCGCTCTCTCTCTCTCTCTCAGAAATTTAAAAAAAAAAAAAGAGAGAAAAACATTGGGGAAAAAAAGAGAAATGCTGAAAGAAATAGTTTGTTTATCAAATGGATGCTGGCAAATTGGAATACAATACCTGGAAAAGAAGCAGACCCCTTGCAAACTTGGGAGAGAACTGAAAACAAATCCTACAATCTGAGAATGTCATGGCAAATCAATCTAAAGAAACACAGGGCCCTGATGATGTACTTAAACAGCTGAAGTAATCTTTGAAATGCCCTATCTCAGGATTCCTTGTTATGGAAGATTATTAAAGCAGTTTGATCTTGGAGACTGTGATAATTTTAAGCAAATAATCATAAATAACATAGGAGAATTTATTGCTTTTTCAAAATTTTCTAGACTGTAACCTCACTTTTGTCTTTTATTTGGTCCCAATAAATATTCAGGCAGAAAGCCCTTAATGTGCAAGAAATTAATATTTGAAGGCTATTTTATATTAAGAATTAGGTTAGATGATGATCAGAGAATATAAACTATAAGATTTTTATTTTTGAAAATGTTTTATTTGTGGACAGGATGTGAATGATTACTGTAAATGTCCTAAATATAAGGAGAAATGTCTTTTCTTTTCTTGTGGAGTCCAATGATGCACATATTGTATATTTGTGTATGCCCACCCATAAAATCTCATTTATTGACTGTATTATTCTATGCCTCTGTGCCCTCACTTATTTCTTGTCTATTATATCTGTGCAATTCTTGATTGTGGTGTAATAAAATCTTCTCCCATAATTGCATTTTTATCAAGGTCAATGTGCATTTCTAATATTTTGCTTTATATATTTAGCTGCTATCTTCCTGGTGCATGCAACTTTATGACTTTTATATCTTCTTCATAAATTGTTCCTTTTATCTTTGTGTAATGTCCTTCAATATCCTCCTCAGTACTTTTAACCTTAAATCTTACTTTCTTTGGTATTAAGTCTAATACTCCTGCTTTGTTTTGTTTGCATTTGCCTAGTACATTCTTCCATCTCCTTGTTTTCAAACTTTTTATTACATTGTTTAAAATGTTTTTACAAATAATATATAGCTGAAAGTTTGCATTTTATTTAGTCTGAGATTTCTGCCTATTTGAGGTTAATATGAGGAAGCTAATACCACACTACTGAATGTTTACCACTTACTTTACTTTGCTATTCCCTCATTTTATTTTTCTTCATTTTAACTTATTTCCTTTAGTTACTAGTCATTCTACTTTTTCCCCTGCTAAATCAGAAATTTGACTGATTTATTGGCTTTTCATTCCTGGAGTTGCTTTCCTCACTTTCCCTGCATTGTTAATCATGATCATTTATCTATTATTACATATAAAAATGCTTTTTATTTTTTTCCATATAAAGATCCTCGTCCCTTACAGGAAAGTTTAGAATGCTTTTATTTCCCCCATTCCTTGATATTTCATAACTCCTGGGCTCTGCTGAAATATATTAGTACTTTTATGTAACTGTACTATCACTGTATTTTTCCTGCACTCTGTCTTTTGTACTTTACAAATCCATATTTATTAATTACATTGTATATAATAATCTCTCATAATCAGTTTAGCTTTCACTGTATTTATAGCAAAGCTCTTTGTCTATGATTTCCTGCTCATTTGATACTTCTTCTACATTGAGATTTCAGATTCGATTCATTTGGTGTTTAATGTTCCTCCTCAGGTCATATCTTCTTATGGGAACTTGATGAATATATTCTATGAATTTTTGCATATTCACACTAAATTTTTTTGATCCAATAGGTTAATGATATCTTGCTAGGAATACGATTCCAAGTTCAAAGTCCTTTTAGCTCAATAGAGCAAAAATGATCTTTCCACTAGGCCTATCAGCACACTTTTTATGTAAAGACCCAGAAAATAAATAGTTTGGGCTTTGCAGACCAGTCTCTATCTCTACCACTTAGCTCTGTAATTGTAGCACAAAAGTAATCATAAGCAATATATAAACAACTAGGTGTGCTATGATTCAGTGAAGCTTTGCAAAAGCAGACACCAAGAGAATTTAGCCCATGGGCCATTGTTTGCCAATCCTGTTTTAACTTCTACTCCGACAGTCTTACTCCTTTTACCTTTATAAATATTTTGTTCTTAAGAAAAACAAAAAGGTTTTGCAAAAAATGTCTCTTTATTATTTGATTCAAAATATTGTTAAGATAGGGTAAGGCATGTGTCTTTTTCTTCACTGCTGCCATGAAATTAAGTGATATTTCAAATTGCACATTTTTTCAGTTTAAGAAAACTATTTCTATTACTTGACATGTACGGTCTCTCTCTCCTTGTTTAAAGTTTTCTTCTTCAATAATGGGAACTCTTACTATTGGCATTTTAGGGCTCCTAAATATCTGTCCTCCACACTTCTTTTCCTCATGTTTTCCATAAGTTTGTATTTTTTTCCCTACATTTTCTTCCACTTGATCTTTTAGGTCATCATATAAGTTATCTACAGTTCAATTTAATGCTGCATAATAAATAAAATCAATCACAAAACTTTGGTGGCATATTACACACACCGTCACACATAATACTCTTTCTTATTCAGCTCATATGTCTGTATGTCAATAATTTAGGCTGGGCTCAGTTGGGTAGTTCCTCTGGTCTCACATCTATATATCCGGCGGTCATCTCTAAGTTGGCTGACCTAGAATGATCTTGGCTAGAATTACTGTGGTGACTTGCTCTGCTCTACATGCTGCATTTTCTGGAAGGGCATGTGCTCCTAGTGCAGGCAAAAGCACAAGTGCTAACACCACAGCTTGTTGAGATTTCAATGCGAAACTGCATAATATCACCTTCACCTCATTCTATTGGCCACTCAGAAGCTCAGCCTGGATTTTAGTGGTGAGAAAATAGATGCCCCTTATTTTCTGAGTGGGGCAAATTCATGTGGCAAATTGCATAAATACATAAAGAGAAGACTTGGAGATGTCAGTATAATCAATCAACCACATGTCTCAACACATAAATTTATCTACTGAATAATTTTTACTGTAAACCATTACGCAGTCTTCTGGCAGACTTTTCATGTGTTAGTTTGTTCAATTTTCTAATTGGTTCTCCATTAATGCTTCATTTTTATTGTTGGATGTTTTAAAAATGCCCATCTTTTACAACAGTTTTATTTTTTTAAGCTGTCTTCTCTGGATGCCACAGTTGTTTTTCTCTCCAGGTCCTGGGTGTTTGTTTTTCCCCAGTGAGAGTTGTAGTCACTTTTTGGTGCCAATGGCTAGAAAGGAAATCCTATGAGTGGCAGGAGGAAATATAATAATCTTGGCCTTTTTTGAGAAGTGATTTGTCAGATTACAATTTGCTGTTTCCCTCTGAAGACTCCAAGAACCATGCAGCTTCTCAGGGGTCACAGTTTTACAAGGATCTAAACTCTCTCCAGGAATCAGAGTCAGATATCTGACCAAGATTCTTTATTCCAGATTCCCATGTGGCATGTTGTAACCACTCAGATCCTGGAACAGCTGGAAACCAGCTCTTACCTCTGGATATAGCTTGCCTCCAGAAGTTAACAGGGTACATAAGGTGGCTGGTAGTTTTATTGCTACTAGGGAAGCAGAGCAGCAGAGATGCATGTTCTGGTTCATCTTAGAGGATCTCTTGAGGACAGTATTTCACTACAAAATAATATGCTGCTTCTTTATAACATGGGTTAGTGAATTTGGTCCTAGGGGAGAGAGTACAACCAAATATCCCAAGAAATGCCCAGTCACCCGAAACCCATGTTCTTGGAAGAACTCACTCATGGGTTATCACTACAATTCACTGGTAATTAAAACAGTTATTATGAGGTCTACCAATTAAGGACAAATGTGTGAGCCCATTTAGTAGATGTCGGGACCTAATATACCAATCACACATTTATTTGTGTATGTGTGTGTGCTCAGTTTATTTACTTGTTTGTTTTGAGAGAGAGAGAGAAAGAGAGAGAGAGAGAGAATGTGAGCAGGAGAGGGGCCGGTGGAGAGGTAGAGAGAGAATCCCAAGCAGGTTCTGCCTTGTCAGTGCAGAGCCCAAAACAGGGCATGAACTCAAGAACTATGAGATCATGACCTGAGCCTAAATCAAGAGTTGGATGCTTAAAAAACTGAATCCCCAGGCACCCCTTGATAGTTTTATAAAATATTAATAATTACCTGGAAGAATTTGATTTTAGCTGTCCTAAGCATGCTTACCATGAATATTTTGTCATGCAAAATATATCCCCACAAATCAGTACTTCTCAGCCACCATTTCTTACTGTTTCTTCAACAAATAAATACCTTTTTCATGTGATTTCCTGGTTACAAAGAGACTATTAACAGGTAGGCAGTTCTTTATGTAAGAGAAAACCAGGAAGTCTGACTGTAGGTACCTTTGATCCTTCACCTTTACAGCTACTATCATAACCATTAATGTCCACCTTTAGTTGTATAATTTCTCTAAATCTGTTTTCTAATGATAACTCTGCTGTCTGCAAAAGATCATCTTACATGCATCCATAAGCTTGATATATTTTACTAGTAATGGAGGAAGAGAATCTTGATGCCTTATATGAGCATTTGGTATGTTCATCATATCAAAGTAAATTTCAATATTTGACTCAGGTAAGTGTGGGTCAGAGAACTGATTCTGGCATCTGCCATGCTCTTGTGAAGAACCGGACTTTTCTAACACTGAGACCATCTAAAACTTAGATTTCATTTTAGTTTTTGGTTGTGGGGAGAGAAGTATGAGGTTAAAAAAGATAACTGATTCTTACCAATCAGTGATGACACACCAATCAAAATTGTGTACATGTTTTTGTCTTTCACTTTGTTTAAAAATCTCAAATGTGCTCCTTGATTTTCTTTGCTTCATTATCATCCACTGATGCCTCTGGTTTTGGTTTGCATCTTAGATTGATTTTCATATTAATAGATAAATATGAGTTGTCTTCCATTGAAAAGGTTCCTGACATAGCTTTCTTTTTTCTGCTTGTACTTTCATCCTTTGTGAAACAAGATGTGCTGACGCAGCTTTGCCTTCCACGCGCTACCTGAACTCAAACTAAACTCAGTTTTTGACTTGAAAATTATGTATAATCCGTGGCAACAATAAGGGTATTACTCCACAATGTGACACATACTAGAGTGACAATCACCATAACTTACAGATATCTGTATCTTCCAGTGTGCCTACAAAAATTGTGAATACTAGAAACTATTTAAATATTTATTAAATGCATTCAGCTATTCTTCATGTATTTATAGAGATAATACATATGTTTTTAAAATTTAGCATTGGGGGCGCCTGGGTGGCCCAGTCAGTTAAGTGTCCGACTTCGGCTTAGATCATGATCTCACAGTTCATGGGTTCAAGCTCCGTGTCAGTCTCTTTGCTGACTGCTAGCTCAGAGCCTGGAACCTGCTTTGGATTCTGTGTCTCCCTTTCTCTCTGACCCTCCCCTGTTTATGCTGCCATTCTCTCTCTCTCTGTCTCAGAAATGAATAAAACATTAAAACAATTTCCTTAAAAATTTCACATCAAAAGTTTACAATCACATATTTACATATATCTACCAAACATTAACATTTGTAAATTATAATTTACTAATTATAGAAGTAATTTACTCTCAACATGAAAATTTAAAATATCTTCCATATTTGTTTTTGTTACAGTTTGGTTTCCTCTTTGATTTTAAGGATAATGTTGGAAATAATTTCTAAAAATATTTAATTGTTTTTAAGTGTAATTTGGAAATGTATTGTGCGTTATGCTTTAGAAGATAAGTAATTTTTAAATATCTTCCATGGACATTGCAAAACAATGTGTATTCTCCATTGGTAAGGTATATTGTTTGAACCACCCATTGGATGAAGCTATTTGAGTAATCTCTGTATTATTTATTTTTGTTGAATTCATCTGCCAAAAGCTAAAAATGTCATGTTAAAATTATTCAATTAAAAATATTTCTATCAGATTTAACTTTAGATATAGAAATATGCAAATAACACACAGTTTTGCTAAAAGAAGAATTTCAGAAAAAGGTAAAATCGTGACTCTCGTACAAATATAAAACAGATCATGTGTTTACTTGTATGATATGAGAGAGTCAGGCAGGTGTTATAATTAGTTCAAAGGACAAGTCAAATGTTGCAAATTTTATATGGAGGAATATTAAGAAGAAATGTAAATAGAGAAAACCTTTTCCACAAGAGTGGAGTGGGGGAATCAAATACAATCACTAATAGGATAGCATTAACACAGCTCTCAGTCAACTCACAAAAGTTACAAAATAGCTCAAAGACAATGAATTGGACAAGAACTTGATCACCCAATAATATGATAAAGATCATGTATAGTTTTCCATTGAAGCATTTTATAACTATGTTAGCATTTGTTAAATAGTGTACAAGGCATCTGATGATGAGCCAAAGTTCCACAAAAGACCACAAGAAAAATTGGAGAAGTTTATTACTCACAAGACCTGAAGGAAGTACACAACATGCCTCAAAGGGCTACATGAGGAAGTGAAGCCAGGGTGCAGGCACAGAGAGAGTAAAACCTCAGGCACCTGCCTTTTTTAGAGGTCTGGTTAGAGAGTGCTTTGGGGTTCCAAGGCTATGGCTGGGTTGGTCATTTTAAGCCAAAGATAATGGGGTTTTGGTAAGCTCCATGGGGGTCTTATTGAAGGGATGCAATGGGGAAGGCTCTGGGAGGCAGGAGATGTTGATCACAAGGGTTGATCACAAGGAAATCATATCAGGAACCTACATTTGCTTGTGATCCTGTAGCTCTGTATGTGGCATATACTTATATGAAGGAGCTAGTGTCAGTTTAAGGTTCCTACAAGCCACTTGACCAAACAAAATGGATGCTGAAGCAGCAATACCATGGAGTAGCTTAGCTAAATTCTCAACAAAACACATTTTTTTCTATGATCTCCCCATTTTAAACAAAAAAAGTTAAAAAAAAAAAACATTCTTGATCACAAAATAAGATTGCTCTCATTAGGTTTTCCTTGATTATTTATATCAGAGCAGCGAGTGTGAATTTGCCATATGAGCCTTCTTAAATTTGCTTTACTGGAAGTTTTAATAAGAAATATCATCTCAAACTTTCAAAAGCTGCTTGAGACAAGAAAATCAAGGCAAGAACTCACCACCCGATTTCACTGGCATCATTTACTTCTCCAGGTCCTTATTACTGTAAGTTTCCTATGCATACTAGGAGGGAACATTACTTACTTATCTGTAGGCTGGGGATCCAGGAAGGCACATGGTCAGTTTTCCTTTGATGGCTTTGTAAATAAACATTAATTCCTTAAAAGTATTTGATCATGTCTCACTAAATGAGCTTGTTTCTCAAATATGACATTCCTTGGTTACATAACTAATGTTTCCAGTCAGGTCCTAGTAAAAAGGAGGAGAGATACTTATTGAACCTATGCAAAAAGATGACATTGCCTTGAAAATAAAAATATTTAGTAAGTATTTCCAAATTCTAGATGGGCTATACAGGGGGAATATAATATCATATACAAATGTTTTATTTCAATTTACAAAGCAGAGTCTACTTAATTGTAATGAGTTATATGTAGCTTAAGAAGAGAGAGAAAAGTTTACTTTTATATCCCCAAAATAGAATATTAAAACAAGGTCATCAATATTCTAAACAAAACTATAATTATCCCTCAGTTCACTTAGTTCTATGTAATTAATTTTTGTTCCCTTGCGTTTTTGGTCAGCAGTCTCATGAATTCACCTACTCCACTAGAATCCTGGAAATCTCAACTCAGTTCACTGTTAAGACCCAAAGTTGTTAAAGTGATGCCATCAGAAGACTGTATTCAAATGTAACTTTTATAGTCCCTTTCCATTTTCTGATATACTTTATTTGTTGAAGATAAAGCAATCTGGTCTAAAGCAGATTGTGAAAGCTTTCAGGAAAGCATCAGTATAAAACAAATCTGTAGATGACAAAAATCTTAAAATGCTTATAGCTAATTTACTGCTGATAGTTTTCAAATGTGAAAGATCTGAAGATAATTTTCAAATGTTAAAGATCATACTCATTACAAGAATAGTGCAACTGACAAGGAAATTTTTTCATGGAATGCAAAACAAATAATAAAGTCAATTCTGAAAAAATTTTTGTGCAGAATAATTGTACACATAATAATTAACCTTATTTCAAAGATGACATGAACATCATATCTGATTTATCAAAAAGAGGAATGAAATATATACATTGCAGAGAAAATATATTGATATAACATGTAATAATCCTGACATAATACACCATCAATATACCAAGCATAGAGTAAGATTATACCTAGAATAGATAAAGCTTATGGAAATTCAGTAAGTCTGGAGTGAGTTCTAAGGAGCTGTATTGTCTAGAGAAACTCTGTGTTTTCCTTTACTTTAAACTACACTTCTGATATTAGATGAGTGGGTTTTGAACACATCAAGCAATTCTCTGACATCAACTGGGTATTGTATAATTCAATTTAATTCTGACACTATCTACCTAGAGGTAACATTAGACCCTACAGTTTAAGAAATCAGTCCTACTAGATTACTCCGACTTCAGACACCAGTTGCAAGTCCCAGGGTGTTACTTGTACTTCTAACCTACCAGATATAAATTAAGGGTTTCCATGAATTGCTCCTTGGATTTGATAATTTCCTAGAATATTGCACAGACTTCAGGGAAACACTTGCTTACATTTACTGGTTTATTAGAAAGGATATAATAAAGGATATAGATGAACAGCCAGGTGAAGAGATATATAGGGTCAGGTATGGGAAAGGGGTATGGAGTTTCTATGCCCTCTATAGGAGTGCTATCTTCCCAGCACCTCCCTTGGATGCACCTCCAGCACCTGGAAGCTCTTTGAATCACACACTTCTGGGATTTTTTTTGAAGACTTCATCTGGTAGGAACGATTGATTACTAACTCCATTTCCCGCCTTTCTCTTCCATCCAGAGAATGGTGGTGTCTGGCTGAAAGTCCCTAGCTTCTAATCATGTCTTGATTTTTTGAATGACCACTTATGACTCAGGAGCTCCCTACGAGTTGACTCATTAGAACAAGAGATGCTCCTATCACCCAGGAAATTACAAGGGACTTAAGAATTCTGTGTCAGACACTCCTATCATTTATAAAACTACAAGGGCTTTAGGAGCTCTGTGTATGGAACTGGGGTCAAAACTAATATATGTATTTCTTATTATTTCACATTTATTATGTTTTTAATAAAACTCATAGGTAAGTGATGTGAAATCACTGAAAATCACAGATTCAAATTAAAGAAGTAATGTTGCAACCAAATTAACATTTCAAAAAAGCAACCAAAATTATGCCTAATAACTTGTACTATTTTTGTGTAATATCATGCCAAGCAGCATAGGACTATGAAAAATAGGAACATGTCAAGGAGAGTGAAAACGTTGACAGTTATTTAGAAACTTCCCCTATAACATGAAATTTCTGAAATGTTTGTATTGTTAACATTTTATCATTACAAATTTAACCTGGTAGAGGCTAAGCATTTCATTTATTTTTTTATGAAGTATTTTTTAAAATTTCAGTCTAGTAAATATTTTATGTTTAATATTAGTTACATTAGTTTCGGGTGTACAACTTAGTGGTTAAAAAAGTTTATACAATATGATATGTTCACATAGCTACCATCTGTCTTGTTACATTGCTATTAAGCATTTCTTGGTATGACAATGCTTCCCATGCAAATCATCAATAGCAACATATCAGGTAAAAGGAATTATTTCTAGTATCTCTGTTTTTAACATGTTGGAAGGACACAACTTGATTTTCCATAAACTCTTTGTGAAATTTTACATAGTAGGTGCAAAAGATATCATGAAAGTTTTATTTTATTTTGTTTCATTTTACATTTAGGATTCCATCTGGGGAAGGCAAAATAAAAATTGTCAGTAGATTTTAACACCTGAGGTAGAAATTAGATTATGGATGCCTAAGAAACAATAGCTGGCTCTTTCAAAGTGACAACAAAATACTAAAAAATAAACCTGGAAGGTAATGTGATTGTAAAGAATCTTAGCCTTTTTTTTCAGTGAGAAAATAGTTTTCATACATAATCAGATATAGTAATGTCAACAAAATACATAGAAAGTTATTTTGGTAAGACACTGAATATTTGTTATCTAGACAGATTACACAGAAAGCAAAAAAAGAAAAAAGGAAGGAAAGAAGGAAGTGAGGCAGGGAGGAAGGAAGAACCCTTTCCATAGTGTAGGTGGAAGCAATCAATGGCAAAAGAAAAATGATTGCATCAAAAATTGAGCAGACTTTGCTAAGATTTTAACACATGTCGTCGCTTTTCACACTCAGATATTACAATCCATTGCAAATTACATTCATTTAAAAATTTTGTACTACATTATGCTCTTTTACATTCTGAAGCAAACAGATACTATACTGTAGGATCAATTGCAGAGTATTCACAAGTTGAAAAATAATTTATTTTTTTTAAAAATGTTTATTTATTTTTGAGAGACAGAGAGAGTGCAAACAGGGAAGGGGCAGGGAGAGAGGGAATCCAAAGCAGGCTCCACACTGTCAGCACAGAGCCCTGACTGACACTTAACCAACTGAGCCACCCAGTTGCCCCTGAAAATTAATTTCTTATTATTACTAAGCTGTTGACATGCAATGCGATTATCCTGGTTATCCTCAAGTGAACCAATAAACAAATATTTGAAAGTTTTCTGTTTCAATTTTCAAAATGGGTACATATCAATAACTATAACTCAAAAAAACCCACTGTTTGGGTCCTCAATAAGGTTAAAGAGCATGAAGGCATCTGGAGATTAAACAACAACCCACAAACCACTCCTTTAGAATAAAACTGCTCTTTGGTTGAAAAATAGAAGTATACACACAGCTGTGTTTTGCTGGAACTATTGCTCCTAAGCAGAAACTTTTAACCAAAGCTAACTTTTATGTCACAGAGAAAACTATGGATAACCAGGAATGTTACACAGCAGCATCCTTACAACCCAGCAGAGCTCATAGATACCCATGGCAAAGCCATGCTTTATACAGCTTCTCAAAGTAGCAATAATGAATACATTCATTAAGACATTCAGAGATCTAGTCTCACTATATTATATGAGAATAAAAAGCAAAAGCCTACAAATTGAAAAGTATTGTTTAGTAATCAAGATTCCAGTATTTTTATCTTAGAAATTATCTAGATAGTAAATGAATATCTATTAATTAACTCAAATTAATACAAGGGTAAGATTTCAAGTTACCTAAAGGTCTTAAAAATTATCTTTAAATTGGCATACTAAAAACATAGCTACTGTTGAACTGAAATTTTATCAGACTAGTCAATCAATTTGGTTGAACACAAATTTAAACTTTTTGCTAATTTTAAACCTTAAGTAAAAGTAATGTTAATTTATTTGATTAGTAAGCCTGTGTGAGTTCAGGACAAAAATACTGAACAGAAAAAAACATAGGGATGTATTATACTTAGCAATGGTAAGTCAGAAAAAATATAATTGCTTTTATAAACTAGTCTCATTTGTCAAAGATTTACCTAAATTATATGAATTTGGATTCTTAAATATTTTTGTTTTTATAAAAAATTACTTTTAAAATCTAGCACATTAAAAGTATTAGAAGGTCAATTACCTTATAGGGAGAGAACTCTGGTTAATTTAATTCAACAAAACTCCTTCAAAAAGCTATATAATCTTAACAATTAATACTACCCATAAGGAGAAAAAGATTATACACACAAAGGCCTTTCTGAATTACAGACACATAGACAGACATATAGACATAAATAGAGAAAACTTCAGTTTTAAAATTTCAGCCATGGATCAAGAGTAAACACAAATTACAGAACTCGTCATTATGTATCAAATATCTCTTCTCTTCCCAGTGGGTAGAAATTCTTATTTGAGCTCATAATAGACAAACGGGAAAGACTAACAGATTATCTGATATTTCTCACCTAGAGACAAGATCTCTATAAATCATTAACCCCTTTATAGAGATAACTAAATGGTCTGACCTTAAAATTCACTGGGGAATAATTTGTCAACTGTAAACAAATGAAATACAAACCCATGCACAACTAGTATAAAGCAAAATTAAAACTAGAAAAACAGAAAGCAAAATTCTATTATTACTCTGATTTCATCTCAACAAGCCAAGAAAGATGCACTTGAATTTAAATAATCCATGAATTGTTGCACGTTGCTGGCAACAAAGTTTATAAGACTCTTGTAAATAAAACCATTGTATATCTCAGTGGAAACCCTACAAAACTGTTAAAAGGTAATAGGACAAGGTAAAATCACAACTCTCTTAAATCAGATACCTACAGAAGGCAAGGTTCTGGGTAACTGTGGACTCACTACTTGAGAACACGTTAGTTATACTAGGAAGTATGATAGGATTGGATACCTACTCCTAACTGTGCTGCAGAAAATGGGGCAAAGAAGTGAATGAGCCCAGGGCTTCAAATTCCCAGTTCAAGCTCTTCATAAGTGACCTGAAATATTCTGTATCTGTAAAAACAAAAACAAAAACAAAATCCGAACCAAAACAAAAGCCAAAAACCCACAAAACCTCACCCAGATCATTATCCTCTGGAACCTGATGGCTTGGGTTTCTAAAAATCAAACCCAAAATCTCAACCTATGAGTGGTGGAATTCCAACTCAAATTGAATTCCCAGTTTATCATAGTACCTTCTGTTAAAGCAAGTAGTTTGTTGAAGAAGAATGAGGTCTTGATCACTGGAATAGGGTCAGGTGGGGATATCCTAATGAAGCTGGAACCCCTAAATCTGTGGAGTCCTCTTTGCCCACAGATGCACTCCTTTTATCCATGCCTGAGGGGGGTAGTTTCCTTTGCCTGAAGATCCTATAATGGCCTCCCCTGAAACAGACACCTTTTAGGAAATTGGTGATTTTCCTCAAGGCCTACCCCTGGCAATCCTCTTTGCTTCTAGATCTGCATCTAGACCTAAGTTCCAGAAGCCTAAAAGGTTGAATTACTATGTGTGACCCACAACAAAGTGTACTATATATTAAAAGATCTCCATGCTTGTTCTAATGTATACAGACATAAATATGAAGAATATGTGTGAAGATGGATGTTAAGGGTATGATGATGGAGGATAAGGATGCTAATCATGGAAAGAAAATAACTCTACATCATACTGAATGTTTTGGTATGAGTCTAAGCAGAGTTTAGTTTAACAGGTTTTAAAAGTGCTCTATTAGTTTGGTTGGCTAAAATATGGACCTGAAGGTAGCCTACACAAAATGAAGTTGAAATTCCAGAAGTTCCTTGTTTTGTTGTGGAGGAAGGTATCCAAAACCTGGAGAGAATGGAATATTAGAGTGGATTTACATGGAAGATATGCTTATCAACCTTGGGAGGGTTCATGGGACATACCTTTCATCACTATGAGAAATGAATTTGTGGAGGGGTGCCCATATTATTGAAGATCTCTGTGAATGCATTTCTCTGTAGGTCAGAAATTATAGTGGGATTGCTACCACTTAATGGGGACATAATAGATGCTACCATCTAATTCCCTAAATGGAATGGGGATAATTGATCCTGAGGTGGCAGAAGCCCAGTGGTAGTGCATAATTCCAAAGACAAGGTAGATATGGATATTGTAATGGATGGCAGAGTCAAAGCAGTAATCAGAACACTGTGACTTGTAGAAACTTATAGCATTTGGCTAGTTGATCATGATGTCCCTAGCAAAGAAATAGATGGCCAATTTATTCCTACCTGATATATATAAAAGAAAGGATTCTAGGTTGTGAACTCAACTTGAATCACCAAAGCAGAGAGTCAATGCCCTTCAATCAACTCTGTCTTATTAAAAAATATTTCTTTAATGTTTATTTACTTTTGAGAGAGATGCAGAGTGTGAGCATAGGAGAGGCAGAGAGAGAGGGAGACACAGAATCCAAAGCACCCTAGACTGTGAGCTGTCAGCACAGAGCCTGACATGGGGCTTGAACCCATAAGCCGTGAGATCATGACCTGAGCTGAAGTCAGACGCTTAGCAAACTGAGCCACCCAGGCATCCCTTGAGCAAGTTTAAACAAACAGAACCCATAGAAAGAAGGGGAGACCAGGTCTCCTCAAGGAAGGACCCTACTACAGTGACAAAAATATGTACTATTAATCGTATCTTTCATCTTCCTCCAAAGAAGTTAGAAAGCCCTACACTCTGGCAGTGCTTTTCTCTTAATGGAATAGACACTGGTTCTGGACATGGATTTGTCTTCCATATATCCATATACCATTACAAAAGCCCTGAAAAGTGGAAGAAGGAGATAAAAGAGGTCAGAGGGATGCCATTTGAGAAGATCTCACTATTGCTTGTTTTGAACATGGAAAAAAGAGGTAATGAGCCAAGGAATGTAGGGACTTCTAGCAGCTAGAAAAAGCAAATAAAAATTATAATCTTCAGAGCCTCCAAAAAGAATACAACTCTGCTTACAACTTTCCCTTGGACCCATTCAGATCTATGTTATGATTCTGACCTCTAGAACTATAAGATAACAAATGTATGTTGTTTTAAGCCACAATGTTTGTGGTAATTTGTTAAAACAACAATAGAAAACTAATGTTCTATTCACTTAGAAGTTATTATCAACTATATATATAGTTATATTTGTAATATATATGTTGTTATACTTTGATATATATGTATGTATACTTTGTTTTATAAACATCTATATTACATCTATTTATTGTATATCTGTCTATGCTTTGAGAATAGGCATTGTGTTCTATTCTTTTTTGTATAGATCAAGATCTAGCATTATGCCTGTTACATAGTAGGTTATCAACTTCTGTTTCTGCCTTGGGGCTCATAAGAGAATGGAGAGCCCAATATTTCATCCTTAAGATATAGGCTGCCAAAGTTGCTTATAGATATTCCTTATTATATAGTAATTGTTTCCATCTGTTTTCCCCTTCTTTCTCTCCCCCTTCTTTCTCTCCCCCTTGCAACTCCATCTTGCAGTAAATTTGGACTTCCTCTGTATTTTCTATTGGTAATATGCTTAGTCCATCACAATATAACAGACTGAGAAATGAAATAATCTAATAATCATTTAACATTTTTGAACATTTACTATCTGATTTTTGTGTGTGTGTGAATTAATTCATTTAATCTTTTCCAAATGACTTAGTGTTTAGTTTCCTCAAAGTGTTCTAGCTGACTTGGCTCCTTAATTAATTAGTCCATTTATTTCACAGCTTTTGAATACTGATTTTGTGGCCGATGCTCTCCTCAGTTTGGAGAGAACAGCACCTAACACAGTGCTCAGTGCAAGGTTCCTATCCCATTACACATTGCCATACTCATTTCTTGTACTATCCCCCACAAAGCTTCTAATCAAGGTAGTATTCTTTTTGTTTTTGTGTCTTTCGGTAGATAGAATTCAAGGCTGCTTAGATTATTCTTCATTTAATAGGAGTCTCCATCATGGCTATAGTCTGAAGAATATTCCTTAACTAGATAATAAGCATGTTGCTTTATTGTTAAAATATCTCTGCATGTATGCAATGAGTTTTTTAATTATAATCAGAATTGTCTGCCAAGCACTAATCAATATAGTCCTTGGCTATATAAAAAGCTAAAAGGGGAAAGCAGAAAATCTTCAAGAAAGTGAGTGAAAGAAATAATCATTAGATGTTATTAAATCAATGACCATGGGAAGCTCTTCTTTGTATAATGGCTGATGTTTCAAACACATATCGATCCACCTTTATAACAATTATGTTAGGTGGAGGGGCAGGGGTAAGTCCAAGAATAGAGAAACAACAAATCTCAGGCATCTCTTCATGCCTCAAAAGACACATAAGTACCAAATGTTCATACTTGGATGGGCAATCTGTTCTCCAAGTGGCTGGAGGGGGAACTGTGCTTTGATATACCCTGCTTTCTGTGTATTGTTTAATAATTCATGGCAAAATATTTGATGTTAATGTTTCTGTTGCTTACCTTCAGCTCCTCAAATTAATTTTAGCTATATAACAGATCCTTTCTCTTTGGATGCTTAGCCTGTTTCGACAAGCTCTCTGCAGAAGCCATTCTTCCTACATTATTTATTAAAGCATGATAAGGTGAAGTAATTACATTATCAGATATCTTTGTCGTATTTGAGCAATAAGGCACCATAATAATAGTATAAGACATCTTGGAAGGAGAGTATAATTACCACAAGGCAATCACACTCCTGGGGATTATAGGAGCTTGGATACATGTCTTCCCTTATAATGCCCTAAGGATGTGATTATCTCAAGAAGAGAGACAGAAAGAGAAAGAGAGAAACCCAATGAATAATGTTGTATTCTGCTCTACAAAATTTATAGGAAAGGGCAAAAGTGTATTTCATATGAGGATGTGATGTGGCAGTTTAGAATATTTGAACAGCAGTTTCAAATGAGCTGACCTATTCGTAGAAGTTAACCTGGCTCTTCAGAAAGCAAGTCGGCCATTCTAAGTCATTTTGTAAAGCTTGATTGGGCTCAGAAATGCATTAGAATTTTAGCATGGTTTAAGTGGAAAGAAAATGGTTTGATGGGGCTACTAATTTCTAGCTGTCTCAGTGCACTGAGCTTTCTTTTCTCTGGCTAGCTGGTAAGGTGTGGACTCATCAGTCTGGCTGCTATTGACATTTTTTGCCTTTTGGCACCAAAATGGAAAACAAAGAGATGCTTTTAAATTATTCCACCAAATCTGAGGAAACTGTGTTTTACTTGTGGTTAAATTGAATTTTCAGGCTGAAAGAAATGTAAACAATGAGTAAAACAAATGTTCAACGAGCCTGGGGTCACATCTACCTCTTGAATGCTCCAGGAGAACTCAGCCAAGTCTTTTATAACTAAACATATTTTAGATTTTCTGATCTACAATAATTGAAAATAAATATTATAAATTTGCATTAAGGTTATTTTCTGAAAAATATTCTTCAGAGATTTAATATAGAATAATAAAACCTAAGATAAATTGTTGGAATTAACTTTTAAACCTTATGACAAAAGTATTTTAATCACCCAAAACAGACCTTTTGTAACAAAAACCTCTTGTAACTAAAAATGTTAAGATAAAAAAAGAAAATTCTGTTAACTACACAGAATTTCTTTCTTTTTTTTTTTAAGTGTTTATTTATTTATTTTGAGAGAGAGACAGAGCACAAGCAGGGAAGGGGCAGAAAAAGAGAGAGAAGGGAGAGAGAGAATCCCAAGCAGGCTCCATTCTGTCAGCACAGAGCCCAACACAGGGCTCAATCTCATGAACCTTGAAATCATGACCTGAGCTGAAACTTAGAGTAGGATGCTTAACCAACTGAGCCACCCAGACACCCCAATTACATACATTTTTCAATCAAATACTCCAAAACATCTGGATAGAAAGAAATGACTAGCTGTTGACTAATTATTTCATTCTGGAGATATGTTCTGTGACCCCAACACACCTAACAAGAAGGTAAATGTTTCAGTGCACATTTTTGTTGTGAATAATTTATAAAATTTCAATGTCTAAAATCACATAAAAATTCAGTAGCTTTATTAAATTGGCTTTTTAAAGTGTCATCTAAATTCATATATCATGTGGATTTGGCTTCATGCAATATCACTCAAAATCATACTTATCTATTATGTATAAAGTATGAGGTTATTGAGCAGTGAAAAGAAATAAGAAAGAAATTGGAGCACCAGGAATCATGAACAAGGGAGACTCATTAAATCTCTGTGATTGAAGAGTTTCAGATGTGATAAGATCACCTTTCTGGGATATTACGGTCTTGAACTAAGTTATGAGAACACAGTAGGAAACAGACATTGTCCTTGCCCTCAAGGAGATCACATTCTGTTTATTCCTCTATAATTTTTGAGTTCTTACTGCATGCCAGGTTCTTTACATGAATAACTGTATCTCATTTTCACAACAACTCTATGCCATAGGTATTATTATCTTCATTTCAAAGGTGAAGAAATTGAGGTAGAGAGAGACGAAGTAATGTGTTCAAGACTGCACAACCTACAAGTCAAGGATGGGACTTTGAACTGAATCGTGTGAATCTGGAACTCATATTTTAACCACATATGTCCTGCACTGCCTCTAAGTGAAGAACATATGTACAAATTAAGAAGAGATCTAAATTGTTTCAGATGTGTGATAAATGTATGTAAAAGACACAAGGGGGGAACCTACACTCAATTTTATAGAGAGGGAAAGGAGAACCAGACTTTATAGGGACTTCTTATGACATCCTACAAAACTGGTATATAGAGGATAGGAAAATATACAAGACATTTTTTTAAAACAGGTTAATACTATCATCACACAGGTAAATATAGTTGTGTGTCTTGGTCCTAAGCCTCCACATCCTGGCAATTAGATGATATGAAAACAGAAAGCTTACTGTGCACTACCAGAATCCTTTCCATTAAAGATTATTATAAAAAGAGAATTACAAACTAGCTGCAAATATGAGAATCCACAACCAAGACAACTCTGAGGAATATGCCATAGGTTGCCTTTACTTGCACTATATTTTTTAATGATGGATTTCTGCACAATAGAATCAGAGGCAAAGGTCAATAAATTATATAAAATTAACTATGGACTCAGAGCCAATAAAACGTACTTTTTTCATTTATGCATTAAATGAAGAATATGTGCTGCTATGTAGATCATGCTGAATACTATAAATGAAATTGGGATAAAGGTCCAGAAGGGCCTTAAAATTATTGCTTCCCCATTTTAGAGGCCAAAGAAGAAATGAGGACATAGTTGGGATGGAGGATATTTTGAAAGGGATAATTAGAACCAGGATTGCCGTGCTGAAATAAGAAGAGGGTTTCAAAAAAGAATGGAATGTCCACATTGTCACTTGCTGAAGAAAAGGAAATTAAAGTCCAAAATATGCTGTGGTGATTGAATGGTGACCGACAATCTAGACAAAAACTTCCAGGATATTTGTGGTACAGATTCCAGATTATAATACTTAATAGATGCAGTAGGGCTGAATCTCAGGAAAGGTTGGGCTGTCCCAGGGCAATGGTTTTGTGAAAAATGTTGAAAAAAGATATCCTCCTGGATTCGACCTCCTTGGACTATTAAATAAATAAATGTGTAACTTAAATCCATATCATTTTTTGCAAGCTTAATTTCTAAAAGGAGAATTATGAGGAATAAATTTGTTTCTTCCCTTCAGATTCCAGTTAGAGATATGACTCTCTTTTTTCTGTATTTAGAGGGAAAAAACCCTACCTTCTGTAAGCTCTAATAAGAGAAATTATTATTTAAAGTATATTGAAGGCAAATTCACAATTTGTAAGGCAAAGCACTAAGTATTATGAGAAATATGAAGATTTTTACTTACTTCTAAGATTTATTTCCTGTTAATACTTACAATGAGGATGTGTCCATTGGTGATCTTAGCTTAATATGAGGGATCTTTTATATCCCCACCCATTGTGCTTCACCTCTGTCTGCAGTGTCCCATGGAGCAAAGACCAAAGCTCACTTGCTCCAGCAGCTCAGTCTTTTTCCCCACAAGGAGGAGCACAAGAAGTTAGACAACCCCACAATTCCAGAAGTCAAAGTGCTCTGAAATTACAATCCAAAAACTAGTCCCCTCTAGGACAATATTCCTTAAGACTCAAGAACCAGAAAATAATTTTCTGAATTTCTACTAAGAGAGTAGGAAATGCATCCAATCATCTTTCCTCTTTACTTCCTGAAAGATGATAGGAGAGGGGAGAAAGTATAGGAATCTCATGATATGAACATCAAGGCAAATTGCTGGTCTTCATTCAGTGATTTTTAAGCATTTGAATGTTTTTTTACATTTATTAGTATTTGACTTAGGTTACTGGTTAAACTCCTTTTAATTTGAGGGTTTTTTTTTTTAATTTTGAGAGAGAGATAGAGCACAAGCAAAGGAGAGGGGGAGACAGAGAGAGAATCTTAAGTAAGCTCCATGCTCAGCATAGAGCCCAATGTGGTGCTCAATCCTACAACTTTGGGATCATGACTCAAGCAGAATTCAAGAGTCTAATGTTCAACCAACTGAGTCAACCGATGCCCCAGGGGTTTATTATTTTTCTTTGTTACATATATATGCAAAATTGGATATTAGTAATGGAGTGTAAGCTTTTCATTGTAATTGCACTAACTAGAGACTAGACATCTGCTGGGCTGGATGCTTAAACAGATGCCCAGATACAATTCCTGTTAAGACTTTGTACCCAGTTCCCTAATGAATTGCTTATATAAAATGTGTATGTTGGTACTGGAGAGATAAAGATTTTGAAAATTTATGATTTTTAGAAAACCCAGAGATACTGGTTAAATCATGTACATATATTATTAAAATATATGATGGTGTCTCCCTACCAGAAGAAAAAGGCTTATGGAACTACAAATGCCATTCTGAGGAGCAAGAGTGACTTCCTGCATACATGGGTCGCTTCCATACAGCATGGGTTGCAATGAAATATGGGTGAGAAGGAATCCTACAGCCAGTAAAGTCACTGTGTGTCTGACCAGAAATCTATCAAAGATTTCTAGAGCTCTGAAGTTTTTATCCCATCCTACTTACCTGTAACTAAAATTGTCATGAAATTTGGATCTGTGTTCAATTTCCTTTGAGAGTAATCATGCTCTAGATTTTTATGAGCTTCCTTTCCTTTAAAATGAATCAAGTGTCCACAAGCAATTTTTAAAGCAAACAGGAATGAAGAGGGCTCAAAGTTGAGGAGTAGCAATCATGGGCAAGAGGAAAAGAAGGCAGGAATCTAAGACAAACCTTCTGTATTTAGCCTAGTAGGTCTCCCTGACCCTGCCTCATAAACACTTGGTGATTTGGAAAATAAAATACTGATGTCTGGGCCCTTTCCCTTGAGCAGTGCATTTTCAGCATGTCACATACATGTTTATGAGACATGGCTGGAATGAAAATAACTGATTTACATACCAAATCCTGGGCTTCTTCTGATGTAAGCCTAATGATTTGGCATTTATTTCCACTCCACATGGTGAACCTCGTCTATAGTCTTCTAACAATTTTAATAAATATTTCATGTAAAATAAATTTGATGCATTTCTTTTGAAAGAAAATTACTTTTTCTCGAAACAGTGTTACTCAGTTAAGCAGCAAGGTTGATAAAACCATGAAGTATGGGAATGTAACTAAATGCATGCACTGTCACCGTCACTGAGTAGAAGGACCCAGCTGATACAATTCCACAACAGGAACTCCAGCATGGGATCTTTTTTTCCCCAGATGTTCAAAGCTGAGGAAGAAGTAGCTGAAAATTCAAGTCCTTATGTCCTCCAATACATGTTTATAAAAAACCCTAGGGGTTTTGAATCCTTTGTACCTGAGGGTGAGAAAGAGAAAAAAAAAACATAAAGGAATCTGACAACACAGGTATAAAGATGGCAGATGTTCAATACAACATCTACTGCATGAGTATTCATCAAATCAAAACTAATGTTTTAACAGGTAAAATGTTCTCATTATACTCTAATAAAAGTCTTCTTCCTGAAAGAAGTAAAACCATTTTTATCTTCCCAAGTCTTCAGGGGAAGCTCTGTTACCAGCATCAAATTCTTCTAATTCAGCTACTCCATAGAGAAATCTAAAATTCCAAAGCAGTATTTTTTTCCTGTGAATACCTTTTTTTTCTCCTTAGAATTTACTTTTACATCTTGAAGACAATAGTATGGTGCAAGTGCAGTTGGAAGCCTTTAAGAATGGTCTGTTATTATTAAGCATTGTCTATAATTAATATCAATTAAAATCTATTAAATTTAATAGACTTTGAGTTATTGAGTTTAATTCAATTTCAATAAATTTCAATTAAGTTCAATTTGTTTCCATTACTTTTATTAATTTCAGTCACTATCAATTACCTTCAATTAATTTAATTTACTGGCAATATATGTTCAGGTAATTCTCTATTACTTTCAATTAGTTTCTATTCAATTCAGTGGGCTTCCTTGGCTGCTAACCTATTTCATAAAAATAAATGTGAAGCTATATTATAGTTTCTATATTCTACAGTCATACAAACTAATTAGCTCCACATTCAAACTTGCCATAACACAATTAAGCCACTACTCAATCTACATACAATCTGTACTCACGTCTACCCATCTTCTCTCCAGGTTCATACGTCTGAGAAACCTGGCCTGCTGTGGAAAGTCTGACATGCACAAAGAGATGTCAGATATCATTTAACTGATTCATTGTTCAGTTATATCTCCTTTGTATCTGGAACCTTGCTGGATGCTGGAGGTAATACAGGTAAAAGAGTACATTTAGAAGATTACAACAGGATTTCCCACAATCGGTCCCATTGATGTTTGAAGGAAGGGGCTAGATGTGCCTTATTCACAATGGTGCTCTTAGCATGAATTCTTCACAGAGTAGGTATTCAACAAATGTCAGTCTTTTCTGGGGCTGTCCATAAAGTCAGTGTTGAGATGGAGAAATCAGGATAATCAAAGCAAATTCTGAATTACATAGTTAATTATGAACATGCCCTTTCCCTATGGAAGAAAAAGAACACTCAGGCAATTATCAAATATTAGAACTAGAGGGAAAAAAATCCCAGGGATCTTGTAAACTAACATTATTCTGCAGTTGAAGTTTTTGATGTCAAATAAGTGATGCAATGTATGTATTATGCAATGTATGTATTATGTTATCAACTCTATCAACTTTGTTGTTTTGTCTACGGGAGCATTTACATTGAAGAAAATCATCAACATACAGCTTTTCATAGTTTGCAGAGCACTTTAGCCTCTGGCAACACATTTCATGCTCCTAACAGTCCTCTGAAGAAGAGGGTGCAAATTTTATCTGCGCTGAGAAACTGTCAAATTGAGGTGAAATGGTTCATTCAGTTTTGGATAGCTAGAAAATGATAGGGTTCAGAGAGAAAAGAAGTCATTATAATAGAAATATCCAGACCTAGGGCAGTTTTGAGGGCCCCAATTTAGGAACAGAAGCAGTTCATATTTATATATGTAACAAATCCTGCCCACTCACCCTTCAGATGAAGGATACATTATTGTGGCCTGAGCTATGCAAAGCAGGCACCTATGTGCCTGGAAGAGACTCATAGAACAAATGACTCACTTATGATGCTTTGTGTTCTCCACTCAGGACTTCCTTAGAAAAATGTACCTGTCTGAATAGAAGTGTCTGGATGTGTGACAGCTGGATAAAGCAAGGAGCATGAATGGAACATAACATCCTTCCAGGAGAAGGCCAGTTGCCTGCAGGAGGAGATGACTTTGAGTAGGTTTCTTTGGCAGCAGGGCAGTGTTCCAGCCCAAGAGGACTTGGCTCACTCCCAACACATCTCTGGCAGTAAACCCACTGTGAGAAAAGAGGGGAAGAATTCAAGGCTGAATCCAAATCAAGTTGCCAGAGCCCTTCAGCTAAGATGTGGGAAATCCTGAGAAGGAAACCAGGGACTTTAAAATCATAAGGAAAACTGGCTGGAGAGAATGACAGAGTCATTGGAAATAAGACTGAAGGAATCTCACCTTGAGACCAACCCACTGGCAGGGCTGACTCTTCCCCATAGTGGCTTGTCAAAAATAAAATGGAGACAAGAGAAGGTGTGGAACATAAAAAAGCCAAACACTGAACAATTTGGGTCAGGGAGTTAGACAACACTAATCTCTAATCACTTTGCCATTTGCTATTCTATTTCTCAAGACCCATCCTAAGTTAATATAATAAGTATTCCTATAAGTGTTTAATGAGTGTCTTTGTTACTCCTAAGGATAAACTGTCTCCCCCATGTAACTGTTTCATGCAATTCACACACCATATTGTGTTCTTTCCCACACTGTCCCACCCCCAACTCCCACAAATATAACTGCTACTCATCCCCCCAAGACCTGCTAAAATCAAGTGTTAAAAGACTTTCAAGAAACCTTTCTCACCAATATCAGTGAACGTCAATGCAAAGAACTTCATTAAACATATATTGAACACCTGGTATATGCCAAGCAAATGAAAATAACACTGTTCCTTTCCTCCTAGTAATGAAATGGTAAGGTCTAGAGAATTCTCTCACCTTCTTACCTACAAAGAGTGAGTTTCTTTTCCAGACCTGTCATGGCACACAGAGTCTCCAAACTCCCATTTAAGATTTGTAATTCTAGCATTTGTGTAGCATTTTACGTTTATTAAGTGCATTCATATGTCTTACTTAATCATACACTACCTGTGTGTTTTTTGTATATATACCCTGTGAATAGACTCCTCAGTTAGACTTTGAAAATAGAAGTGGTGTCCCTTCTTTTTCTTTATACTTCAATATGTACAGTACCTAAAAGATGCTTGATATGGACTCATTATCTATACCCACTACTAGCTGAGTATATTATCTATACCCCCTAGTAGTCTGGAAGAATGGATCAACAGTTATCTTTCCAATTCATTTCAAAGAACTATGTTAAATGCTTTAATTATATGTAAAATATGGGGTCTCTTAAGTTACTATGATATAATGCTCAGAGATAAGTGAAATGGTAGGGATTCCTCTTCCCTTAAAAGTTTCTTTCAAGGGGTGCCTAGGTGGCCGAGTAGGTTGAGTGTCCAACTCTTGATTTCAGCTGAGGTCATGATCCCAAGGTCGTGGAACTCAGCTCTGTGTTGAGCATGGAACCTGCTTAAAATTGTCTCTCTCTCTCTCTCTCTCTCTCTCCCTCTGCCCCTCTCCCCAATTCATGTGGTCTCTCTCTCTCTCTTTAAAAAACGTATCTTTCGGGGCGCCTGGGTGGCTTAGTCGGTTAAGCGTCCGACTTCCGCTTAGGTCATGATCTCGCGGTTCGTGGGTTCGAGCCCCGCGTCGGGCTCTGTGCTGACTGCCAGCTCAGAGCCTGGAGCGTGTTTCAGTCTGTGACTCCCTCTCTCTCTGACCCTCCCCTGTTCACGCTGTCTCTCTCTCTCTCCTAGAAATAAATAAAACATTTTAAAAAAAAAAACGTATCTTTCAAAAATATTTAATATTCTCTCTGATAATTACTCCTTTTGTCAGATTCCTACCATTTCATCCATTAAGCCATATTCTGTTCTGTATTTGTTTGAATTATTCCATGAATATTTATTTTATTGCTCTTTCTAGCTAGCAAACTCTTTAAAAACCCAATTTCTCTTGATGTCCATTTTCCCTCCCATACCTTTCATAATATTGGGCCAATTTATTTATCTTTACATATCTCTAGAGAGACATCCAAATTGCATTGATGATGCTTCCTTTAATATTTTTGTTTTAATTGCCCATATCTACAACCACATTAAGAAACTTACAATGTTATGCAAGCAGGACCAGGTGACCAGTGATTCCATCAACTCTGGTAGACTCTGGATTTCTCAATATAATAACTAATGTCAGTCATATAAAAACTTTTTCCTTACTCTCTAAATATTAATTTTATTTCCATGTTTGGAAATAAATGTTATGTTTGCTAAGTGTTTCAAAGTATAGATTCGTTAGGTCTGCCATGATCATGATTTCTTTCTTGTATGAGATGAGAGGAGAGTCCCATGAATTAATTGTTAGAGCCAAAAAATAGGGGAAATTGTTTTTTACTTTTTATTTTAGTTAATTAACATACAGTGCAATATTGGTTTCAGAAGTAGAATTCAGTGATTCATCACTTGCATACAATGCCCAGTGTTCATCATAACAAATGCCCTCTTTAACACGTATCACCCATCTGGCTCATGACCCACCCACCTCCCTCCATCAATACTCAAGTCTGTTCTCTACCATTAAGAGTCTCTTATGGTTTGTTTCCCTCTCTCCTCTTTTTCCCCCTTTCCAAATGTTCATCGGTTTTGCTTCTTAAATTCCATGTGAGTGAAATCATATGGTATTTGTCTTTCTCTGATTTACTTGTTTTGCTTACATAATACATTCTAACTCCATCTATGTTGTTGCAAATGGCAAGATTTCATTCTTTCTGATAACTGAGTAATATTCTGTCATTCATATATATATATATATATATATATATTCATATATATATCACATCTTCTTTGCCCATTCATCAGGTGACAGACAATAGACATTTGGGCTCTCTCCATAGTTTCACTGTTGTTGATAATGCTGGTATAAACATTGGGATGAATGTACCCTTTTGAATTTGTATTTTTGTATCCTTTGGGTAAATACCTAGTAGTGTAATTGCTGGATCATAACGTAGTTCTATTTTTAGTTTTTTGAAGAACCTTCATACGTAGTTCCTTAGAGTGGCTGCACTAGATTGTATTCCCACCAACAGTGCAAGAGGGTTCAAGGAGAGCATCTCTTTTAGCTGTTAACACAGTTCTGGTAAATGATGATGAAAAAGTGTAACACTGACCTTTAGATAAAATACCAGACTAAGTGAAGTATATCAGTGACCTGTAAGTTTTGAACCTAGAGGTCTCTGGATTGTTAGAGAAATATAAGATAGCACTCACAATATGAAGACACACAGTCAGAGAAAGGCTGACAAGCAAGGAGCTAGAGAGGCCAAGACATTATACTAATTCCTGATCCAAGGTTACCTTGGATCTAAGTTACCTTAGAATTAGAAATTTGCACTTTTCAAGCTTTACTGACTGTGGGTAATTGTCTTCTTTCTGTTATTCTTTGGTATTGAGTCAGGTTTATATTTATGTTTTTCCCCACCTTTCTAATATTGGAGCTCATTTTAATTGTAATCACAGAAACATAGGAAGGTGTGCATGTTCCTGCTCAACCTGGAGTTTTAAAGCAGGGCAATGCCTTCTTGGAGTGTTCTGGAAGGTGACAGCAGAGATCATAGTATGGGAACACCAAGAAGAGGGAACCAAAAGAAGAGACTGGGGGCTATTTATTAAGACCCTCCTGTTTACCTAGATTGTTCCTTGACCAAATATTGGAGAAGAGTGAGTGTGTATGTTTAATATGGTGAGCTTACCATTCATTCAGCCTTCTGCTGCCCTTTAAACAAAATGAGATCATGTGTGATATAAAATGTGATATAAAACATACATGCTCTTAAATGTTTGCAGTTCCCTTTTGTGTGTATGGAAACCTGGAGGGGGTGGTTTACTATAACAGGCTCTCAGGTGGCCTCCCTCCCTTCTGACACTGTCTTCCAGAGTCATTTCAGCAAACAGTTGGTAGACTCATCCCCATTAACAGGACTTTTGTAATATCACTGCCAAAATCATAAATTTTCATTTGACCTTATATCCTACCATTTCACTTTTAAAAATTTTTACTAGGCTCATTGGGTCTTTCCCTCCTGGTCTTCTATCCATTGGTTTTCACCTCTGAAGTCACAGACTTGCCTGTTCTTTCTCACTCTCACATATTTCCTCACCCTCTTAATGATCTCACCTCCATTCTGGCTTCTCAAGCTCTATGCAGCTTCTAAAACAGTACAAAAATTTACTCTGTCTTAAAACCGCTCATGGATCTATGACTTCCATTCTTGGGACTGTCCTTACAGGCACAGAAGCTAAAGCACTGATATCATAAAGTTATTATATCATGTTGAATTGATGGCTACTGCAAGGGGTGGCCTTGACTTATGTACTGTCTGCATATTCTTCAAACCATAACAGCAATGAACAGACAAGAGAAGTCTTCTTAGTGTCTTCTGAAATACCCAGTTTCCCTCATTTCAAGGAATGAAGGCAATGAGCTACTAAGGTGATCAGACTTAACTCCAATGTGAATCAAAAAGCATCTCATTTATGAGAAGGAATCAGTTAGCCTGAATCCTCATATTCACTGGATACAACTTTCTATTATTTTTCTGCCAGGGTATCTGAATATATTACAGACAAATGAAGATATGATTTACTAAACTTTCAGAAGCCTTAATGCTCTGGGGATCAGTATAAAGCAAAACTTTTCAAATCACCCCAAACTATGGAGGGCTAGGTTAAATCTCAGTTTCTAACACACCATACATTGTATCTCTGTGTTTGGGTATAATACTTAGTGAGCAAAGTGGTTTGGTCTCCAATGAACAGGCTACAAAACCCTGCCTGGACTTCTCCTCTCTCTTCAGAGTCTTAGTGAAGAATCTAGATTCCAGCTTGAGAGCTCCTAGCATAATTCAAAACACCATCCCATTGATTCCAAATACCTCAGAAACCTCAAAATCTCTGGTAGTCTCAGAAGAATAATTTACCAAGAGACAAATGAGGGTAGGTTTTAACTACTTGTGGTAAGAAATTAGGTTAATGCTATGACAACTTCACATATAGATGTAATTCACAATGTCTGGTGTACTAGGAAGATAATTGCATGGCATCTGTGCAACATAAATTCCAACCAAGGCCTTTGCCAAGACCTCTCTGAACTTCTGGATCTTCACCTATGAAAAAAGGAATTAGACCCAATTTTACTTGTTTAATTATCCAAGTCTGTATTTCTATGGCATGATGGCTATTTATTTCTCTTACATTCACTGCACCAAGTGCATATTTAAATCCTTTGTCCTTTGAGACTCAAGAGACAGAAGGTTACTAATCTCATCACCTTGTCTGCCTTGCCCTTTAGGTTTTGCTAGGGTTTGGTAAATGAAAGTCTTCAGTAGGAGTTCAGAAGGAAGAAAATAGATAGGTCTTCCCTTCCCTCTGCCTCTCCTGGACCATATGTTCCGGTAGCAGCGATGTCCCTCCACAATATACAACTCTTGTCAGGCAGCAGATCTTTCTCATCTCTACCTCTCACAGAACAATGGTATCATTAGCTTCTCTTATTGCTCCTTCAGGCCCAAGCTTGACAACAAGCTTTTTTTTTTTTTTTTTTTTTTTTTTTTTTTTTTTTTTTTTTTTTTTTTTTTTTTTTTTTTTTTTTTTTTTTAATCCCTGGGTGTCACAATATTCCTCGTAAATGCCTTTAACTCTGTTTACATTCTGTAAATAGTTCCTTTCATATAGTTGCGTGGACCATCTAGGTTGAAATTGTTTCCTGTTGTAACCTCGACTAATTAGATATTAATATATAATTAAAAGCTATTGAGTATATTTTAAGGGAAAAACAATGAAAATATTATGATGTAAATTATTTGATTGGGATAGATAAGAGAAAGTTCTATGGTCTTTCCCTAATAGAGACTGCATCACTGAACATCATCACTGTTCATCATCACTGAGCATCAGGAGAAAGAGCCTCTTACCTTCCTATTTCTGGCATCCAGATGTGATAGGACAGAATTAGTTGGAACATGTGATAGGAAGGAATTAGTTGGAACAAGATGGGAGTAGAGCAGTGACTATGACACAAGATAATTCCATAAGATAAAGAATATTTAAAATATGATTTTCCGATACTTCTCTATGAGATGGTATAGTAATTTCCCATCCCTGCTAAAATAAATTGGCACAAACCTGGCAGCTGAAAACAACATACATTTATTCTCTTGTAGTTCTGGAAGACAGAAGTCTAAAATCAATTTCATTGGGCTGAAATAAAGGTATTGGCAGGACTATGCTCCCTCCATTGGCTCCGAGGGGAGAATCCCATTTCTTTCCTTTCCCAGCTTCTAGAGCTGCATTCATTATATTTCTTGGCTTATGGCCCTTTCTTCTAACTTCAAAGCTAGCAGCTCAATATGTTGCTTCAGTGGTCATATTACTTCTTCTCTAGTAAAATCTCTCCCTGACTTCTTCTAATAAGAAGATTAGAGATTACATTTAGGGCCCATCCAGATAATCCAGGATAACTTGTCCATCCCAACTCCTTAATCTTATCTTCGAGGTTTCCTTTGCTATATAAGGTAATACTCAGAAGTCCCAAGGATTAGGTTACAAATAACTTTGGAGGCTTCTATTTAACTTACCACAATGTGATGGTTAATTTCATGTGGCAACTTGACTGGGCCACAGTTTGCCCAAACATTTGGTAAAACAGTATTTTGATGTGCCTGTGAGTGTTTCTGGATATCAACATTTGAATGGGTAGACAGACTAAAGCACATTGCCTTCCCTAATGCAGGTGGGCCCCATTGAATCAGTTGAAGGCCTGCATCAAACAAAAAGACTGACCCTCCAATGAGTAAGGGAAAATTTAATCCTGCCTGACTTCTTTGAGTGGGGATTTAAAATTTTTCCTACTTTCAAACTCAAGCTCTTCCCAGGTCTTCAGCCTGCCTGCATTTGGATTAGGACTACACCATCAGCCCCTCTGGGTCTCAGATCTACAAACTAAACAAGAACTTACACGATTTGTTCTACCCAGCTTGCTGACAGCAGACTTGGGACTTGTCAGGCTTCATAATCATAGCCTCATGCATTCTCTATGGTAAATCTTTCTACATATACAACCTATTGTTTCTGTTTCTCTGGAGAACCCCGACTAACATACACAGGTGGCCTTTTGATCTAAGTTCTCCTCATCTCTTGGTTAGTGTAGTTTAGAGATCTAAACAAAGAAGGGTAGACATTGAGAATATTGTAGAAACATAAAAATAAATGGAAGGAGAGTAATGAGGAAGTATAAGTTAGCAGCTGAAACACTAACTCCGATCAAAGAAGCCACTGTTGTGTGCAGTGATTTAGAGATCTAAACAAAGAAGGGTAGACATTGAGAATATTGTAGAAACATAAAAATAAATGGAAGGAGAGTAATGAGGAAGTATAAGTTAGCAGCTGAAACACTAACTCCGATCAAAGAAGCCACTGTTGTGTGCAGTGATTTTTCATTAAGGGTTGTGTGCAGTGATTTTTCAGTAAATATAATGACTAGAATTACAGTGTTGTGGTTAGTTGGAGAAAGTTAGGGACCAGGTATATAGAAACATATCCAGCTGACTGAAACCTCAGGGCAATTGCATTGTAAAGAAAAAATGGGTGGGGAGGCACATTGCTTTAATTCTCTTAGGTTTAATTTTTTCCTTTATTTTCCTTTATTTTATTTTTAGTATGTGAACAGGGGTAAATCTATTTATGGCCAATTCAAACTGACTTAGTGAAATCAATTTAAAGTTTTCTACTCTGCCCATCACCTATGACTATAGCTTTTCACCAGCTATTTCTATACATCTCTAGTTAACTACTGCTGTTACTAGTTATAGGGTAAGTTGGTTCCCAGACCAGGCTCATTATCAGAATTATCTGGAGAAACCTCTACAAAGGTAATCAGCTGACCTTAAAATAGAGTGTACCCTAGATTATCCATGTGGGCTCAATATACTCTCATCACTTTTAAAGAGGAGGAAGAGGAGGACCAAAAAGATGCAACAGAAGAGGGAAAGCAGAAGAGAAAGGCAGCAGAAAGGAAAGCCAGAGAGATTGAAAGAAAAAAAAAAAACCAAAACACATTTGATGTGCTATTTCTGGCTTGGAAGATGGAGAGCCCATGAGCTAAGGAATCAAGGAAAGTAGTCAACTTCTAGAAACTGACAGTGACCTCTCACAGCAAAGGAACAGGCCTCTGTCCTATAACCACTATATGAACTGAATTCTCCCCAAAGCCTAAATGAGTTTGGAATTGGATTCTACCCAGAGTCTCCCCATCAGAGACCAGCCAGTCATGGCCTTGATTTCAGCCTGATGAAACTCAGAGCACAGAACTCGACTTAACCAGCCCAGAATTCTCACCTAAAGAACTGCAAGGTAATAAATTTGTGCTCTTTTAACCCTCTAAATTTATGGTGATTTTTAAAGTAGCAATATAAAACTAGTATCTTGTGTTTCACTAGGAATTTATATTTTGAATAAGGATATAGATGTGCCTGACAAAATTTTTAAAAATTAAGTGTCTGAACACTTAAGTGTTAGACTTCCTACTCTATGTCTAGGAACATAAATGAATATAATACTGGATATAGACATAGTGAGGATACAGATTTGTCTTTAAAGAATTTGATTTTTGGGCTGGCAAGAAGATTAAAGCACATTAATTTTTTAAGTTTATTTATTTTGACAGAAAGAAAGAGAGAGGGAGGGGGAGAGAGATTGAATCCCAAGTAGGCTCTCTACTGACAGATACAGGGCTCGATCTCACAAACTGTGAGATCATAACCTGAGCTGAAATCAAGAGTTGGACACTTAGCTGACTGTAGATTAATTACGGATTAAAGATTATTATTTCAATTAATTTTAATTGAAGAGTATTTGACCAATATAGAAAAATGGGGGGAGAAACCATGTGGAAGAATTGAGATAGGCTGACCCTTAAAGAAGGGTTATAATTCATACAGGTGATCAAAAGAAAATTAGAGAGCATCTTGTTTGAGTAGGGGAAAAGCATACACATTACAAAGCAGAGCTTGAAGGAAGCCCCTTGGTACATCATTCCACCTCCAATGGAGGTAAAAAGTATCTCTATATTCATGTATTTGAGGAAATTATCCCATGTATTTGAGGAAATTATCCCATGAAGATTTCCTCAGATAATCTTTCACACATTGAAGATCAAACTGGAAATATATTAGTTCTTAATTTTAGCTATCGCAATTCAGCAATGTGTGGATGTGTCTATGTGTTCATGTGAGGTTATATGTTTAAATATATTAGGCTAGTGTTACTGGGAAGTTGGGTTGCAATGGTAAGAAAGACACTCCAGGGAATAAGACATAGTGTTTCAGAAGATGACTGTTATTGGTAATGGAACCTGGTGTGGAAAGCCTTTCCTTGATTTTTAAACTAGACTAAGAGAAAACCAAATCCATATACAAGGAGGAATTTTTTTATGTTTAGTCTTATATAAACACATGGTTTTAAAAGCTGGGAGGATGGTATGAAGGTTAAACATTTTTTAATGTAATCTAATTTTACTACTGACAGGAGATAAGTTTTAGAGCTTGGGAGTTGTATTTTTAAGCACTCTCAAGGATAGAAAATATAATTTTAAAAAGACATTCGCCTTTTTGAATATTGAATTGTCTTGGTGTTATCACTGCTAATTTAAAAATCTTACGTGGGTTGTATAATGCTGAGATTAGTCACTCCCATGGAGATTCTTAGATCTTCTTCTTTAGGACACCGGGGGATGAGAAAAGAGACAGACCAATGCAGGTGATTGTGATTTTATATAACAGCAGTGGGATTAGATGAACTCTAGAAAACTTAAAACTGTGGATCATGGGTAGAGAAAGGGCTTGAAGAAAAATCACTTTAAGATTCCAATACTTCAAAAAGTCATGTCAGTTTCCTATTTAAAGTAGATATTTAGTTTATCCAGTTCCCTCTAACTTCAAAGCCACCCCTCAAATATAAGCCACCATCATCACTTCATCACTTGCTCAGACTGACATAATACTGGTCTCTAAATCCATTTTCGTCCTCCTCCAAACCACTTCCTCATATTAGCCAGGAATAATATTTCAAAATCAGAATCCGCTCCAATCTCCTCATTCTGTCAGTTGTTCCATCTTGTTCATAAAGACAGAGTGCTGTGTCAACACTTCTTGCTCCTTGCCTTCTACGCTCCTGTGGCACATGGCTTCTCTCAGCTGTTCCCTTTCACATGCTCTTCCCTCTGATTAACCACTTAACATCAACCATTTACCAACCAGCTCCTACTCATTCTCTAGGTTTTGCTCACAGATCCCTTCCTCAGAGATGTCTTGGCTGACCTCACTTCCCATTAATATTAACTCCCCTTAGTATATTCTTTCATAGTCCAGTGTGCCTTTCCTTCACCTCCTTAACCACTTTTTAAAATCATATATTGAAATAATTGTTTAATATTGGCCAAACTCCCAGATGCTAAGCCCTGAAATGGAGTTACTTTGTCTGTTAATCACCAATATTTCTTCACCTACTCCGACACCTGGCACATTGAAGGCACTTAATAGTCGCAAATGGGGGGTTGAGGGGCAGGGAGGGAAGAAATAAAAGGAGGGAGGTGGGGTGTTATCAATTAAACTATAGTCAAATCCAATGCCATAAGAGTGGATATTGCCCCATTGTAGTGCTCAACTGAGAATTAGGATTAAAGAAAAATTATTGGGGAATTTGGATGCTTAAACATTAAATGAGAGAACTAGGTGTCAGATTAGGCTACTAGTATTGACCAATTTACTCTCAAGCCAACCTCTTATCTACCAATCACCAAATTAACTTTTGGAGAAATATGTAAGCCAATGAAAAAATATACTTAAACTTGGGTTCCTATTCCTCAGGAAACCCTTCTGTATGTTGCAGAAACCAGCATGCTAAAGCTCTGTTCCCTGAACCCTCATCTAGAGAGAACTTAGATGTCTTGTCTACTTAATTGTGGTTGTAGAGTGTTTGTGAGCTTTGACATTTGTTAAGAAGAGGAATTCTGAGTTAAAAAGGGATTCTGATCTGAAGACTCTGCTGGGACCCCTATCCAGCCCAATTAATTCCTCTATATTTTCCTTATGGGACTAGAATTGGAGGAAGCTCTCTACAAGGGGAAATGTTTTAGAACTCTGCCTTGAAGGGTATGATTTAATTATAAATAGATTGTGATTAAAGAGGTACAGGCAGTCTTTAGATTGGGACATTAGGTTCAAAAATGAGTTTAAAGAAAATGAAGCACCCATTTTCAGGAAGTGGACAAATTTATAATGATCATCAAGGGAAATGCAAAAAAATTACAATTAAAAAATTTTAATGTTTATTTACTTTTGAGACAGAGAGAGAGAGAACAAGAACAAGCAGGAAGGATCAAAGTGAGAGGGAGACACACAATCCAAAGCAGGCTCCAGGTTCTGAGCTGTCAGCACAGAGCCCAAGGTAGGACACAAACCCACAAACCATGAGGTCATGACAAAAGCCAAAGTCAGATGTTTAACCTACTGAGCTATGCAAACACCCCCAAAATAACAATTTAAAAGCTGCCACTCCTGCATATATAATTCCACCATGATCTCAAAGATCTATAGGAAAATACTGCCCTTTGACACTGTTTGAATAACTGAAGATGAAGTTGGCACTTTGTTTTATGACCCTTTATAAGTTACAAGATAATTTCCTATATAATCTCAATTTATCCTACAACAACCTTATAAAGTAAGAGTTTATTTTTCTTTCATAGATGCAAAAACTAAGGCTAACATTTATAAAGTAGAAAAAACTAAGGCTAACATTTATAAAGTAACTTGGGCAAATTCCCCAACTTGTGAGGGTCAGTAGCATCAAATCCAAATCTATTTTAGAGGCTTCTTTTCACATCTCTAATTGTTCAAAGAGATTGAAATAATTCTGAGAGATTGTACAGTTCTACCAATTCTCATCCACCTATTCTATACATAATCAAATCAGGAATTTCACAACCCTCGGCTTCAGAATATCCACACTAACTTTAATACTCTTTGGTGCACAAATGTCAATTTAGTGTCAGACCATCATGTGGACAGGGAGGATAATGAATATCCTCATAATTGGGAAGATCTTCTATCCACACTCCAAAGTTTTCTTGGACTTTATTGATTCCCATTTACGTTATCCCCAAAGATTGTCTACTCTAATTTTTTAAGGCCATTTTTGTCTTTTTCCAATATGAAAGCTTAGGAAAATAGAGAAACATAAAATACACTTAAAATGTTTGAAAATACACTTAAAAACAGTAATTTAACCTTTTTGAGTCAACTAAGGTAGGGTGTACAGATAGCCCCACCCCTTCCTTTTAATTTTTAATTTTGCAATGTAACTCTTTCCTTCCACCAAGAGGTAGGATCTATTTCTCCACTCCTTGTCACAGCCTTACCTTGTGACTTATGTGGCCAAAGGAATGTGTGCCAGTTCTGAGAATGTGCCTCAAGAGTTATTGTAGCTTCTCTCTTGCTGGAAATCATGTCAAGCTTCCATCTAAACAGTTCTAGGCCAGTCTATTGGCTAAGAGATACGTGGCCTACTTGTTTTCTTGGAGCTGACTGACAGCCAGTACCCAGAAGCAGAGCCACTAAGTGACCAGTAGCTGATTATAATATGAGTGAGCCAAGCCATGACTGGAAAACAGCCCAACTCAGCCCAGTCTAAATTGCTGACCAACAAAATCATAGGCTAAATAGATTTTGTTGAAAGAACTAAACAGAAATCTGACATATTAATCTTACTGCTCCCCCAAAACCTTTTTTTTAAGTTCACATTTTATCCTGCTATATAAAGCACAATGCCATAAAAAGAGCCTTAAATTAGCATCAAGTGATCTAATTCCTAACTGCCATTGACTAGAGGTATTACTATAAAAACAGTTTCAATTTTTGTACCTAGAGACAGATATGTTGCATACCCTTTCTACTTTGATGGTTTTGTAATGAATGAGAAAATAAATATGAAATTGCTTTGAATTCCTTGGACTTGGGTTTTCTCATTTGGAAAAATTCAAGGGTCAATCTGACTCAAAATGCCTGGAATATTATTATTGGTTTATGTTATTGGAGAATCAAATTCAAGATTCGTGCCCTGTCCCACAGATATTGTTAGGTTCTCACAATGGAACAATTCCTGTTTAAAAACTTACTGGGGATTCTCTTAAAACATATACAATGTGCTGACCTGATTTCATCATTCACATTGGAATGGTGGTAATTCTAAGGTAGGGAGAAATTTGGGCACTAATTTTGAACAATCCTTTTTCTGCTTCAATTTTAAGAAAGGAAACTTTTAGAACTAAATATTTTTCATCTTGTTGCATGTGTAAAGCACCCTCTGAATAAAGCAGAAATTCTCAACATACTGGTTAAAGACAAAATTAAAATAACCTGGAAAAAAGCTTGTTAAAATATATTTTTTATTTATTACATACATATGTAAAAAGGCAAATGCTCAGCCCACTTTTTTAGTTTACTGAATCAACCTATCTGGTACTTTTTATACCTGAGAAGAATCTTGAGAAAATTGTCATTTTGATTAGAGGCATGAGAGAGAAATGAATTTGAACCCTGCTATGAAGGGTGAGAAAAATCTGATTAAAGATTCTAGGTATTGGGGGGGGAAAAGATTTCAGGCATCAAGAGAACACCGGAGTCTTGGAAGGGACAACAGCAGAGTGGGAGGGGGAAAAAAAGGATTGTAGGAAAACAAATATCTCATGTTTTCCTAGGTCTAGCCCATGTTAAAAGTCTCTGGGAATCATGCTGCTTGGATTAGTATGGTTTCAAGATAATTGTTCTCAGGACTTATCCCCAATTTGAGGCCTCACTAGGCTAGAAAGAGTAGCAAGTATAAAATGTAAAGCAAACAGGAGATCCTATAACTTCTAAGCATTGTAGTTGTCCAAAGCCACAGATATCATTTGCTCTTTTCTCTGCCAGAGTTGCCAGTAAGATTTTTCTTGGGTGAGTGGCTGGGAATATTTTCCTTTGTTTCTTTTTGTCTTTAATTGATGGTCTCCTTCAGGAAGAGTTGGATTTACTTCTTGGCAGATGAAATCACCATCTATGTGAGCATTATGCCTTCCATTCTAATCATTCTATATTTACCTCTTTAAGTAACTGCAACACTGTTTTCTAAAGAAGGAAAGGAAGAAAGAAAAGAAAAAGTAAAGGGGATGAGATAGAAAGAAGGAAACCAGTATTTCTTCAACACCTAAAATCTATCCTGCACATTCACAAATGTATGATCACATTCTCACAATAACCAATGAGGGAGGCATGTTTTTTCCTTCTTTGAAAATGATGAAACTGAAACTCAGAAATTTTATGAATCATTTCTCAAATAGATGGGTTTGAAACCTGGTTAAATCTGGCCCTAAAGACCATAATTCTTCATCTCCTTTAGAATACAAGTTTGAAAACAAATATTCCTGGGAATACAGAAAGAGAACTCTTATCATGCTTCTGTGAATACATAAACTTCTCATTCTTCAGGAGTCTTGATAGGTGGATTGAAGAGAGAACTTTGTCTGAGACAATATTCTTTAAATTGTGGATTTCTTCTAATTAGTGAATGACCTCATTTGGGTATCAACCAATAACATTTAATGAAATTTTATACAATGATGAGGAAGCAAATAAAAAATTTATGGGACATCACATATAAGAATTTTTCTAGAAGTATTTTTTCTATTGCATAGGCATGCACATATGAACATGTATATTCTCACAATATAAAACATATTTTAACATAATTTCTTGTGAAAAACAAAAGTTTTAAAGTTACTGGGCTAGGCAATAAGAATGTTGCCCAAGGCAACTATTATTGAGAACTTATCTCTGAAATAGGCCTAGAAAGGGAAAGAAGAGCAAAACTACAGTAAAATTTGTCAGGTTTTCAAGTTTCATTGACTGTTTTAATAGCTTTGTTCATTTTTCAACTTATAAAATGATTGAAATACAGAAGATAAAAGTTCCTGTAGCAGAGTTAGGTTAACATCTGCAGACAGTGATCAGCAATCATCTGTGAGAAACAGAGTCTTCAATTAAACTCCTATTAGATTTTTCTAGTGTTATTCTGTACATGCAGGATCAACATTGATTTCCCTTTTCATCATGCATTGTCCAAAATGGATGAGGCATTTCTCATTATCTCTCCCTTGAAAAACATACTCATCATTTATTCAGAACTTGCTGAGATATATGCTCTTTATTTTCTTACCTGCTCAGGAAAAAAAAAAATCCTGCTGCATTTTCTTTCCCCGTTTGGATCACATAAAGGATGACTGATAATAGGTAACAAACATCAGTTCTTCTTTCTTGGCTGTGAGACTATTGCTTGTTGAAGAGGCTGAGGAGAAGTGTAATAAGGCTTAATATATGGAATAAATACCAACGCATTTGGCTGGCCATTCAGAACATTGTTCTAGTCTGACACTGTCACAGAAAAAGGGAAAACATTCAGTGGAATATCGTATGACTGCTTCTAAGTTATGACTTTGGCCATTGACAACCATGTGTTGAAACTGAGGACATGAGAATTATCAGTAACAATAATATCTATTATTTCTGTAATGATTAAAACAGCACTTGAAAGTAAGTTTACACATTTATCTCGTCTTCATTTTTATAACTACCTTGTGTGATTAAGGAAGTATTATCTCCATTTTTACAAATGAGAAAAATGAGGCCCAGATGAGTTAAGTGATTTATCCAAGAACACACAAGTTAGTTGCAAAATTGGAACAAAATCTGTAACCGCTAACTCCCAGCCCTTCATTCCTCCCAGCAGATATTAGTTCCCTCATTAATTTTGTTCCTCCCAACAGATATTAGTGCCCTCATTAATTTTGCTTCATAATACATTCTCTTCTGTTTCCCTAGCTGACCTGCTTCACAGAAGTATTTTTAAAAGTTTAGGCTTAAAAAAAGGGGAAAAAACGGAAATGAAAGGAGAGGTGATTATTCTATCACATCTGCTGAATGCAGTTAATTTATTGGCTTCATGAATATGAAGTGGTCTAGAGGAATATGTATCTATTTATGTAACAATCACATATGCTGGGAAAATGTATGTGGTTGAAATACAGATACATTGGTTTCAGTTCTAGTATTGGTTTAAGTAAATTATATGTTAGACCTCAGCCAACAAATATATCCGTTACAGTTAACTTCTCTAATTTGGTTAAAGGACCCTAGATTTATTCAGCAGTGCATGTATATCAGGTTATGTAAAATTAATAGCTGAAGTTCATTCATATGGCTTTAATTAGGATGCATGGGTTTGGATGAAAAAAAAATCAAGCAAATGCTCTGGCTTTGATTATAACTGTATCTGCTCCAGTATCAGTTTCTGCAAAGGCAAATACGTGTTGGCTTAGCTTAATACATGCTCATTCAAAGAAGCCATGCATTGGCTTAATTTTACTTTGAACGCTTTTGTTAAAATATATTGTTTGTCTAAATACTAGTTTAGTTCCCTTCATTTAATTATCCAAGAGTATTTACAAGGTCTGGAATATTGTGTACACATTGAAAAAAATAGTTGATTATGTTATGTTTCAAAGAAAATAGATTCATTTCTGTGAAAACTTCTTGGAACTTCTGAAAACTGTCTTGTTTCCAAGTCTATGTACTTGTCTCCAAACTTGGCTTTGGGAATTTGACCGACTTGTTTTCTTTTCCAGGAAAGAACTTTTGGGAGAAAAGCTTTCTTTGCTGGGCAATAATGTTCTTCTCAGGTGGATACTAACCTTTCCTACTGAAACCGTGGAGAAAATGAGTTTTATATGCAATGTCTTCTTTTACATTTGCCTAAAAATTCATCTTCAAATACAAAATAATTTCCACCTCCGCTGTGACAGTCTCTGTGATCATTTGACTTTCCATTGAGACTTCCAGTTTTCTTGCCATCTTGACTTAAAGGCTGGGGATCATGCTCTGAATACTTGTACATCTTTAATTCCTGGCTCTGTGTTTTACTCAGACGCTTAGTGTTTGTCAATAAAGGTGATATAGAAGCTGTTAGGTGTATGTGATTAGTATAAGGTATATTTAATAGCAGGTTCTCTAAACCCAAGATGAATCACAGCAGTTGGGAGTGACAGAAGTCCCAAGCAATTAGTGGCAACAGGAGGCATAGATAAGCAGGAAGGGCATCAAGAATGGCTAATGTCTGGCAACAATGATAGGCAGAGATCTGAAATGGCAGATGATTTGCAGCAGAGAACCTCGTCATGGATAGCAGATGAATATTCCATAAGTTCAGTACAGGTCCAGATAGACATGGTTTAAGGAATAATCTGGGGCTTTGGTAATGAAGAGTAGTTGTTATTGATCAAGTCTGTATTATATGCCAGGCTCTGAGCTGATAGCATAGGCTATGGAGTTATACAGATCACAGTGAAGCCCCCTCCTAGCTATCTGACCTGAGGAAATATTTTCAATTTATCTGCATCCAAGTATTCTTCTCTTTAAAAGAGCTGCTGTTTATAAAATGGCTGGCATCATACCTATTATAGAGTTAGGGATAGTAATGCTAATTGCTGTCATTGTTCTTGATTTTTCTCCTTAACCTTGTAACACGTAGACTATTGTCCATATTATAATAAAAAATTGAAGCTAAAAAGAATAATGTCCACTCAACTAGTAAGTGGTTCAGCTGGGATTCAAATATACCTGGTTCCCAAAGATAAGACATGCATGCATGCAACAAGCTGAGAAGCCAAAGCCCAAGGTCAAGCAGCATGTCATCTGTGATGTACTGAAATACAGAGCATCAGGCCAGCCTAGGATTCCAGGATTGGTTCAAAGTATGATTTGTTTGAGATATTTGTACTGGGACCAGCTTGACAATGGGGATAGGGTCATTTAGCTGTGGATATTAGAGAACCTCTGGGGAAGGAAGCCAGACCACTCAATCTAAATCTTGTCAGACCCCACCTTTCTTTTCCATTCTTTCTTTTTTCCTTCCTTTTTCTTCAAATGTTATTCCTTTGGTTAAGATCTGGGTTTTAAACCATATGGCCAAGAACATAAAAAGAGCTGTGTATCCTGGCCATCAGTCCAGAGATATCCTCCTTGCAAATTATCTTGGTGCCAGAAACCCACCATAAAATATTCATTGCTTTTTATCCTAAAGTATTTTTAGTCTGCAAAATGTCTTCTATTAAAATGAAAATGTCCCTTGAGGGAGAGAGAACCTTTTAAGCTATTATCGGTTAAACTCATAGTGGATAGCCGGTTTATAAAAATTGAGATTAAAAATATTCCAGAACCGAAGGACACAGGAATGGTTTCAGGCAAAAGGGAAAAGTCCACAAGAAAGAGAATAGCATAGAAGGTATCACTGGAGGAGATCAAATTTTCCCACTCCCCCAACCCCTGAAGTTAGGCGCTGTCTTTGTGTTACATGTTCTTCTGTTCCTCTTCTTTCCTTTCACCTGTGTCCCCAGTACTGTCCTTTAGGCAACCCATCATCTCTCTAGAACTCAAGACCATGAGGATGCTGAACAAAACTGAGGGGACAAGATGGGAAAAGTAAGTGTTGGAAATGTAAAGAACATTACTGCATTTTCAATTTAAGAATTTCTCAATTTCCGATCTTTTAGTAGAGTTATTTAAGAGCTTTTTTTTTCTTCTTTTCAAGACCATGGTTCAAATCCAAGCTTTGTTACTTATCTATGTGACTTTGAGCATATTATCCTTGTGTCCTCTCTGATATTCAGATTTCTTAGAAGAAAACCTAACTTTAAGGCAATTGTGAAGGTAATTAGAACACATAATACAATGACTGGTGCATAGCCAGTGCTCAATACAGGGCAGCTGATAATAATAAAGTGCTAGTATAACAACAAGAACAAAAACAATACTACATTAAACTCCACACTGGAATCTATGCTGTATGTTGGATTCACTTATCCCAACCACACTGTGCTCTTTAGGGTAAGGAGCCAAGGCCAGAGTTAATGAAAGATGACAAAATGAGAGCATTCAAACAATGTGAGGACAATGAAAAGATATATCTGAGTAAAATTAATTGTATCTCCTCCAAAAAAAAAAAAACAATTGCCCCAGTCAGCTCCTCAGAATGAGACCAGGGGGTATTCTATAACTAGATTTCATTAAGGAGGGATGAGAGGAGTGGTCCTTTCCACAAATGGATTTTTTTAAAAAACTAGCATATGAAAGGGATTATAACCTCATTTAATTGGAAACCTGACTCATACTATTTGGATCACACCTAAATACTAAGAAATAATTCTTAAAATTTAAAAGCAGCTATAAGCAGCTCAACAAATGTTTGGATCTCATGAAATGAAACACATGTACTCAATTCACAATGCCACAGACTATTAATCAACTTGTATCTTCTTACTATATATATTCAGAACAATCAGGCTATGTTCTATGACTGCTGGAGACAAACAGTGTTTAGTGATAAGGACTGCTCCCTGGATGTATTACTATGGGAAGGAGAAAGAAGAACTTAAAAATAAAAAAGTTCTGCCATCAGAATATTTCTTTAGGAGGAGATTACCAAGACTGATTTTCATAAATTTTCTGGTTTGTCTGTAGAGCGAGGCCAGAACAACAATGATAATGACCATGATTACTAATAACCACTTCTATCCTTTAAATGTGTAATAGTAATACCCACAGCCATCCAACAAGAAGCTAGTATTGTCCTCAGGTTAAAAATGAGAAAACTGAGACTTCAGTGGAACATTTTGTATAATGTGACACAGATAGAATGTATTAGAACTAGGATTTAAATCCAAAAGTTCAAACTTTAAGGGCATTCCTCTTTAGACCATATCATGCTTATGAAAACAATGGCAGAAATCTGTAAGAGGTTGTCCAGAAAGCATTAATACAGCCTTCCCAGAAGACCAGGTAGCTGAGAAAGGCAAGGTATGACCCATGGACCTAATCAGCCTAATGCCATTGAAACTTGACTCCAACTGTACACTCTTCAGTCAACTCTTCCCACAAGCCCTCTTCTAACCCAGGTCTGCTTGCCCAGCTATGTTTGACTGTTCTGTCTTAAATAGCATTAGGCTCAGGCTTTGAAATTAACAGTCTATGATATGAGCAAAGTCTATGACTTTTCCATTTTATTAGGTTAAGTAGTAGTTTGAAGTAGTTTTGCCTACTTCAAAATTATTCTCAGGGTTTGACCTTGTGTATGAGTTCTACTTATGAATAAAGTACAGTCCTCAGCAGTCAGGATTTTATTTATTTTTTTCTTAGAATCTATGCTCTGTGAACTTGGAGACTTCTATTTCCAGGTATTATTTTCTAAGGACACTTACAGACATTTACATGGTGTTTAAGTTGTCAGTCCTAGTCTTATTAGAGATTTTAAGTATATATTCCAGCATGGCCATGTATTCTAGAATGGCCATAACCACAAAGCACACTATGAGAGATAGGTCCCTGGAATTAAAAGAAGAGCAAGTTACATGTCTCCATTATGAATGCCACAGAAATGAAGACTGAGATTATGATATCGGGGGGCTGGTGATCAGAAACTAATTTTCATAAATTCATTCCTGCTACAGATATGTGAGTTTTCACATGGCTTTATTTAGCAGTAGACAGAGATAAAATAGAATTCAAGACTAGATGTATTGAGGCTATGGGTTTCATTGTGCAAAGTAACGACTGTGGAAGTCTCTAAAAAGTATTTTCATTATCAAATTGTTTCTCCTGAAAAGTACAGTAAGATTGTAAGGCATGGAAATGATACCAGGTAGCCATGAGGTGAAAGAAATAGGCAGTTGTCTATAACACAAGATAAGTTTGCCAGACTTCCAGATTTAAAAAAAAAAAAAAGTTACCTAAAGAAAAAAAAGTACAAATAATGCCATTGTCACATTTTTGTGTCACAGAACTTCCTGGAATCCTATGTTTTGGCAAAATAAAGGAAAATCGAGGTAGTTCTGCCCCAAGACTAGTGATTAATCAAATAGAGGCTGCTGGTGAACCTGATGGTTCTAGGAAACGGTTTCCATCATTGGGTTGAGATGGGAGCAGATCAGCCCCACAGAGTCATTATATTTTTGCAGCTCTGCAGTCTCATTCTGCCCTTTCTTCTCTGGGACTTGCCTTTCCTATTGCTCTGTACCTCCTTCCAGATCATTTGGTATCTGTCTCTCTCCTCCTATTTCTCCTTTCTTTCAGTATTGCTTTTAGAGGTAGGAGTTTTAAGTATTGTGAAGTTTCCACTAAGAGTGCCTAGGCTGCACTTCTGTGCTACCAAAATATACCCCAACCCTTTTATTTGTGGTGTGTTATTGTAGAGCTGATACCCAGCTGTGTTATTGTTCTCTGTAGTCTTAGGTGGACATTTCCAACTATGCTTTATTCCTCACCCATATGTAGAGAAAGTAATGCTTACCTTGCCTAACTCAACTTACTTCCTGGGAGTCTCAGAGAATCCAAATTTATAGATCAGTGCACATGTGTGTGTTTTTATTCATCCATTCAACAAATATGTATGGGGTTCTTACCACATGAAAATGATTGGAAAGTAGAAAAAATACTCTATGAATATTGTGATTCTTCAATTCAGTGTCAGGCCATATGTGTGTGTTAGGGGGGTGGGAATCTATCACACCAGCGTTTTTTGTTTTGTTCCAATATGAACAAGCTACTAATAAACTGGATATTTTACTTTTCACCCATTGTAGATACTACATTCATAAAGGAATAAGAAAGAATAATTGTTGTTTGTGTTTTCCAAACCTGTGTAAAATGATAGGGAGTTAGGGGGAAATAGGTGCATAGCAGCTGAGTTTTCAATAAAGGATATGATTGCTTTGTTCCTCATGGAAAATACAGCCCTGTAATCATGGCATTGCATACAATGCCATGTTAGTCTTCTAATCCACACTTCTGTCCACCCCAAGACTGGAAATGCCTCCAATGAATCAATGCTTCTGAGATTTCCATAGAGGTACTCCATCTTGAAACTAAAGGTTTGACAAGGTACATTCAACTAGATACAAAGGATGATGCACATCCTTGAGTCCTCACAGTGAAGAAAGTACTTTTCCCTGCCTGCTTACCTCACCACTGCAGAAGATTGCATGCATAGAGGAAACCCCAGAGCTTCCTTACTCCATATGCATTAGCCACACTGGACACAGCTCTGTCATTAGTGACTCATTCTCATTCAGAGGCCAGATTCTCCCATCAGCTATTTGCTGGTGCTGCCAATCAATTTCCATACCTCTCTTTCAAAATCAATGGGCAAGATCAGCATAAATATTCAAGAGAAGAAATGAGCAAGCACAGAGGTAGTCAAGGCTGCCTATGCCTCCAAGAGGGCAATAGAAATTCCTCACAGATGGGCATTTTGAACAAATTCTGCATAGAGAGAACAACCCTAGTGTTCTGAGACACTAGAGCTGGATACTGGGTTTGAATTACCTACTCTCAAAGAGTTCCCGTAAAGCACTTGTTAAGCCAGAATTAAGGATATGTCACTAAATACGTAGAATTTCGTTCCTGCATCCATTAAAACCAAGGCAATTGGGAATGACAAACTGTTCAGGGTAATTTAATGCAGACACTTACTGAACTAATTTATGCTCTAGAGTCTGTGCAGTCAAAAGGGAATTGTCTGGCAGGGAGATTTGAAACATCCTGTAGTTTGGTCAGAAATTCCAAATGTCAAATCTCAACTTCAGAGGTCTGCTTTCTGAGATGTTCTTACTCTCTGAGCTTCACAACCTATGGACAATGACATACTATACAAATATGTGAGTAAACCCTCACTAAAATCAGAGGGTGTGAAATTATGGTGTTGCTGACAGAGCTGCTTTACTCTGACTTTCAACAAAACTCTACCTACTCTTCTCACCCTAAATTATCAAAGCATCAGCATCTCATTATGTTTCTCTGAACTGCCAGACTTGGATTCAAATCCCTGCTCAGCCATTTGAGAATTTCTGACCCAGACATATCACTTAACTTCTTGGTCAAATAAGATAATACTAATTTCTATCACCTTCAATTTTTATGAGGATTTAATTAGGTAACACATATGAGGCTATCTGTAAAGTGTCTGGCACATAAGTACTTAATGATACCTGTTGTGATTATCTCTAGTATTATTATTCATAATTTTGCATTTTCAGCCTGTAGTGAACTTAGGGTTATATAAAAGTACAACCTCCCATTTGCAAGGTTCTTTCTCTTCCACTTTGCTACCTAAAGGTATCTATAAAACATTTTAGCTAATCAGTGAAATATACTAAAGTGAAATATATTTTTCTGGAGCATAAAGAATAGACATATTTCCAAGCAAGTATATGCAAACCAGTTGTAACATTTAGGATCCATATAAATAATAGACAATTCCTCTTGACATTATATCCCAAATCATCCTAAACTAAGATGTGCTTATGTAGAAGAGGTAAAACCTTGTCTACTTCTTTCATGAAAGAATCATCTCTGGAGCTCTTTATTTCAGGAGTATAAAAGTATCCAAAGTAATCACACTTACTTAAAACTGAAACAAGTTTAATTGTTCAGATATCCAGAGAGGGGCAATAATAGGGTATCCTATATAAAACTGACAAATCTGATCTCTGGTGCCATAAAGATAGAGGGCTGGTGATGTAGAAAGTCACATAATTCCCCAATAGCACATTCTACATCTAGGCTCAGAATGTTCTTGTGCCCATTCATATGCATACCAACAAGCTACCATTCATTCCTCTAAACCTGCAATGCATTTCAATAGTACTAGCATTTGCCAAAAAAAATTCTGTGATTTTTTTTCTATGATTTTATGTTAAATTAAACATAGCTGGAATAACCCAGGAAGGAAAGAGAGATTCTGGTTAATTGAACTTTCTTCTTTAGAAGAGGGTTAAGTAGAAAACATCTTTGTTTTTAATCTTTTGTTTAAATGTATAAGCATACCTTCCTCCTTGGGACTTGTAATATTACCCAGCAACTCACTTTGATTTTTTTCTAAAGTGATAGAGTAGGACAAGGTTATCTCTAAAAGCCTTTCCATTTTTTTTTTAAATGTTTTATTTATTTCTAGGAGAGAGAGAGAGAGACAGCGCGAGCAGGGGAGGGTCAGAGAGAGAGGGATTCACAGACTGAAACAGGCTCCAGGCTCTGAGCTGGCAGCCAGCACAGAGCCCAACGCGGGGCTCGAACCCACGAACCGCGAGATCATGACCTAAGCGAAAGTCGGACGCTCAACCGACTAAGCCACCCAGGCGCCCCAAATCCTTTCCATTTTTAATATGCTGTGAATCTGACATCAGTGGATAGCCTAATAGGGGTGAGAGGGACCCCAACATGTGCCCTACAGAACCGTGCTCATTATAAACAATGCTTCCATAATGGTTTGTTTAAAATAATACTTTAACTAGTTCCCTACAACTAGGATGATAGAATAGTAGTGGGCAAAAGTTCAGACATAGGGCAAGTGACATGCAAAAGGTCACAAGAATCTAAGAATGCTGGGTTTGCCAGAGCATCAGAAAATAGCATCTCAGGAGAACAGCCCACATTAGAGAGTTCCTCTCAAGCTTCTGCTCTGAAGATCAGCAGAAACACTTTAATGCCTTTGCTGTGACTTCAAAAAGATAGAGTGAATCCTTAATCTGCAATTATATGATTAGCAGTAATCTGAAACCAAAGGAAAGATTATCAGTCATTTGGGTTTTATTTGCAGCCTAACTACCCTCTTATTGGACAGTTAACTGCATCTCAACAAAAGCAGCCAATAGGTGCCTAAAAGGCATATGGATTTCATGGTTGTTTTGATTCTGGAAGGGGATGTAGGAAGTAAAAAAGGTTTGGAACTGATCCCAGTGACTCTGTGCTGAAATACTGGACATTTACTTTGAAATCCACCATTCATTGGATACTTGTCATGCTTCATAAAAGAGATTGACATCTCCATTATCTCTGAGGTGCCTGTGTGTAATTCCGATTAGTGTGAGCAGGACTTGGAGCAGCACAGAAATTTGAGACTCTAGTCTATTGTCCTGCTTTAAAGAGTGATGTTGAGAATACGTTTTCAGGTAAACTGTAAGAAGGTCAGTGTAACCATCTAAAGATTTGGCAAATGGTTTTCTACCATAAATTCAGAATGTTGATGCTAGAAAGAGAGTTGGAAGCATTTAAGTACAATTCTCTCAACTTATGAAGGTAGTGAGCCACAGAGTGAGCTGTAGGGTGGTATTCCATTTTCTCAAAGCCATGGAGCTAGGAATATGTGGGAAGCTGTGACTATTTCCCCAGAATTCTTCATTTCTCTCCCAGTGCTCTTTATCCTCAGTGTATTATTTGACCCCACTAGAAATTTAAAAATCTAATTACATAACTCCAAACAAAAAAGTACATATGATCTACTATTTCTGAAAATGTTGAAGTAACAAAGACTGGCCTTGACCTCTTACCATTAAAAAATTTGAAAACCAGACAAAATATATAAAACAATTGTTTTGAAAGATTGGACAGCCAGAAGTGCAGGACTTGTAAACCCCAAGAGAAGAAACAATATAAGTCCCACTTCTCTGAAAGTGTTGGGAATCAGAACAGAGCTCTATTGGCTCATAAATCTAAAGAGATGGAGATTAATGATAAGAGAGGCTGGGGCACCTGAAAGTTGCAGAGCTGAGTTTTCCGAAGGAGAGGAATAAAAAAAAGTCCAGGAATCCACATAGGGGTGCCTTGTTTGGTACTATGCTGCAAAGTACTGAGTGAAATTTCAAATATCCAGGTGAAGAAGAAACAAAGATGTATCTGAGAAATATCTCGGAATTTACATAGAGTAGAGAGATTTTGAGCACTGACAAGCCAGTTCTTTTCTTGAATGTTCTATTCCATTTTTTTAAAAAATTGTTTGTGTAAGTTATATTCAAATATGCTCAAGTTAACCCATTTATTTGCTCAACTTGGCTGGGTCTACTGATGAGCTCATCAAATGATTTCTTCATCTCTACTACTATATTTACTAGTTGCAAAATTTCTATTTGTCTCTTTATTATAATTTTTGTATTTTGGCCAGAATTTCTCATCTCTTTATGTATTTACCCTCCCTTTGAACTAGATCTTTAATATTTTTTTATTATCTTTTTCTATTATAGTTTATTGTCAAGTTGGTTTCCATATAACACCCAGTGCTCATCCTCACGAGTGCCTCCTCCATGCCCATCACCTTCCTTTCCTTTTCCTCCTACCCCATCAGGCATCAGTTTGTTCTTAGTATTCAAGAGTCTCTCATGGTTTGCCTCCCTCCCTCTCCCCAACTAATTTTCCGCCTTCCCCTCCCCCCATGATCTTCTGTTGAATTTCTCCTGTTCCACTTATGAGTGAAAACATACAGTATCTGTCCTTCTCTGCCTGACTTATTTCACTTAGCATAATACCCTTGAGTTCTATCCATGTTGCTACAAATGGCCAGATTTCATTCTTTCTCATTGCCATGTAGTATTCCATTGTATATACAAAACACATCTTCTTGATCTTTAACATTTTTTTAAAAAAATTTAATGTTCTTTATTTATTTTTGAGAGAGAGAGAGAGACAGAGACAGAGACAGTGTGAGCAGGGGAGAATCAGAGAGAGAGGGAGACACAGAATCTGAAACAGGCTTCAGGCTCTGGCTAGCTGTTAGTACAGAGCCCATGAAGGGCTCAAACCCACCAACTGTGAGATCACGACCTGAGCCGAAGTCGATTGCTTAACAGACTGAGCCACCCAGGTGCCCCAATCTTTAACATTTTTAAAGTCCCTGTTTTAGAATTCCAACATGAGTCATCTCTGATTCTGGTTTTATTGATTGTTTTGTCTCTTGATCATGATTTTTTTCCCCACTTGTTTGTATGGTTCCTATTTTTAAACTGAATGCAAAACATCTTGTGTATAACAAGAAAGGTTGAGGCAAATATGATTTGTACTCAAACATTGATAGGCTTCCAGTTCCTCCAGAGTTTCTTTGAACTTGGGATGTGGTCTGTATTCAATGATTCTTTTTCCTCGCTTCTACTTTTTCCCCAGAAGCAATGGGTCTTTACCTATTCCCGGGAGCAATGAGTTTTGTTTGTTTTTGCCCTGACTGCAGTAGCTTAAGTAGTTTGAAAGAAACATCAGGTGGTAGACCTTCATCTGTTTACCATAGTGGCAACCAATTTTCTCCTTCACACCTTCATGGCCTAGGGAGTCTTTCTCTAGTCTCTTACTGTGTTCTGAACCTTTCTCATGAACAGCAGGTTGAGGTTCTTTTGAAGAGTCAACAAGTGGCTATAAATCCCCACACTCATCTTTAGCAATTTCTTAATATTTTAACTGAATTTTTTTCTTACTCTTATACGGAGACTGTATCTTCTACCTGTGCACTGCCACAGTTGTCAGAGTCAGGTGTCCTATATACATCAGTAGAGGGAGAGGAATGATCTATCCTTGGCTTCAGGCTGTTTATTCACTGTTAGTATAGCAGAAATGAAATTTTCTAGACAGTGCAATAGGGCAAGAAAAGAGACACAAAATATTTATAAAATAAGAAATAAAACTAGCACTATACATGTAAAATACTATTGAAATGTAGATAATTGTGAATATTCTACAGACAGTTATTGGTCTGTGGATATAAATATAGCAGAGCCATTCAACAAATGGTCACTATATAAAATCAATCCTTTGTCATACCAGCAACAAATTATAACAAAATAAAATTAATACAGTTTCTAATTGCTGTAAAAGCTGAATATATAGGATTGAATTTAATAAAAGATATTTATGGTGTTTCTAGAGAAAATTACATTAATAAGGTCACTTCTTATGAATTGTAAGGCTTGATATTGTCAATGATTTCAAATGATCTGTAGACTCAATACAATCTTAAAATTGTCCAAATGCTTTTTATTTGTGAAAATTTAAAAGGTGATTCTAAAATATATGGGGATGCAGAACACCAAAGATAGTCAACATCATATTAAAGAATAATGACATTGAAAGACATATATCAGACATAGGTCTTTTTAAAAAACTAATTAATACTCTGGTGTTAGAGTAAGACCAAAAGACTAATTACATAGAATAAAGATCCTGGAAACAAACACGTACATACATGGTCACTTGATTTATGTTGAATATGACATTCTAACATAAGATAGAAAGAATTGGCTTTATTTTGAAATGATTTTCATTTCACATCAATTGTAAGATATATCACAGAGAGAGACTGTACTTTCTACCAAGATTCATCTGATGCTAACACACTGGAAACTATAATACAACATCACATCCAGGATATTAACATTAATATACTCAAGACCCAGAACATTTCCGTGACCACAGTGATCTCTCCTATTATCTTTTTGTAGCCACACATACTTTTCTCCTGCCCCTACTTCTCATTCTTAATTTCTGGCAATCATGAATGTGTTCTGCCCTTCTATAATTTTGTTATTTCAAGAATGTAGATAAATATAATTATACAGTATATAATCCCTGGGGATTGGTTTTTTTCATTCAGCATAATTTTGTAGAGATCCATTCAACTTGTTGCATGAACAAACCAGTAGTTTGTTCCTTTTTGCTTCTGAGTAGTATTCCATGACATGAATGAATCACAATTTGTTTAGCCAGTCACCTACTGAAAGACACATAGATTGTTTCCAATTTTTATCTATTACGGACAATATGATAGTACTTTAATGTAAATGGAAAGAAGTGAACTTTAGGTAGGTTTTAAAATTTCAGGACTTGCCAATGCATTAGCTACAGGAGATGAGGAAAGAGGTAACAACTGTTAGTTTCTTAAGCACCTGGGACAGGAAGTGCCTTTGATATGTAGGGTGGATACTGCCTTTGAATTGTTGAAGACAGAGGGAAAATCAGTTTGGGAGAGAGTTCATTACTGTAATATAATTTTCTAGATACTATTATTGCTAGCAGATATTATCTTATTATTTGTGATAAGCTGAATGAGAGCAGGACCTCAACCAATTTGACACCTGGTAGGTGTTCAATATAAATATGCAGTAAATGAGTACTGCTGGAAACAATCAAGCCAGGGGATATTTAAACCTATAGACCAACAGGTATTACCAGAGGTAGTAATACCTATGCTACAAATTTATTAGGGTTACTAGAAATGCAAATTTCTTGGCAGTATTTAGCACACAATAGAAACTCTGTGAATGATAGCCAAAGTGATCATTTCCACTAATATGTGATACCTGAATAGTCTTGTCTTCTCAGTTAGCAACACTTGTAAAGCATCACACTAGCCACTTAAAGGGAATATTTGGTCAGGAGGGGATAGTGTTTTCTTTTACTAATAACAAAGTATATCTTATTATTTCATCTTTATTTAACTAAACTCAAACATGTTTTCTTTTCTTCTCCTAAATTCAGTCAGGGACTAACAAAAACATAGGCTCATCATTATAGATACCAAAAATATTAAGTAAGCAAAAACTAATCCACATTAGAACTAATGACTGAATGCTGGCATTGAGGTCTACAACAAAGTCACAACAGCAGAGCCAGTTGTCATTCATGTCATGTGTTCAGGGCCCTGCCCATTAGGCCTAGGTTGTCCATATCTGAACCATGTCCCTTCCTTATTCCATTGCTTTTCTGAGTATTAGATACTGATAACCACATTTTTTTTTTCAGTTGCTTCACATTCATTACAAAGCAGCCCTATGCTGGGTGGAGGTGTTATTTATAGGTCGCTCAATGGAAATGAAATGGGCAATTTTGAATGTTGAAGAACATCAAAGGAGGGCTGTGTATGGGTAAAGTTTTGCTAGGAGTCTTCTGCTTCATAATAATCATGATTTATTTCTAAGCTTTCTGAATGATTCCATGCAGATCTTGGGGGCAGGCCCTTTATTTTTTGCCATCCAGAAAGAAGTTATATTTCTGAAGGCATATATTTTTTCTGCCTTTGCCCTTCCTTTATCATCACCCTATATCTGGCCCCTTCAGCTTGTTAAAAGTTTGCTTTTGAAATGGAGGTCAGGGGCATGGTTAAAGCATTTGGAGAAAATCACATTCTCTCTGCCCTAGAAAAGTAGAACTCTCTAGGAGGAGGGAGAAGCTCTCTGGAGACTACATCTTTGAATTCTGGAGGGTCGCATGTTTGAAATGTTAATACAATTTTATGGATGAAAATTTTACCTGCAAAACATTTCTAAAATATGTGCCTGTCAAATATTCTTTCCCCCCAGGGATAGTCCTTCCAACACATCAAAGGCAGCTCCTCTCCCAGAGATAGCTCTCTGCAGTAGGAGAAGGGAGACCTTCCATTACAAGGCTCATGGTGTTCAATTATTCTACAGTCATAATTATCCATTTGGAGAGGGGAGACACTAAGAGAACAGTCCAAAAAGCATTACTTTCTATGAAACATTTAAAATAAAATATTTGTACTACACCTTTGTGATCTTGAAAATGTCAATCTCTCTGGTTTAGATAGACCAAAATATATTAATCTCCCTCCATTCTTATGTAGATCCGGTCAATATAAAAATGCAACATCTATCAAAATGGAGAAAAGAAAATTATGGAAAATAGCCAAGTCATGTTAAAATCATGATAAAATAGAGTAATGATTTTCAAACCTTAGTGGGCAGGGCATCAGTACCATTTGGACCAAAAATTCCCAGGTGATAGACACTAATGCTGCTGATATTGGGACAATACACTGAAAACCATTGCTCTGTAGTGAAGACCTACATCCTGTTCTGCTATAACTCCTGCTCTTCCTGTAGCTCCAGGGTGGTGTTTCCTGCTCTTTGTTAGTCCAGGTATTTAGCTTTTCCTGGGAATCTCACATGAGTTTTCACTAGAATAAACTTCAGTAAGTCTCTTTTGCTTTTCTCCAAAACTGACTAAAATCCAAAAGATGCTGAATTCTTTTTCTTTTTGTAAAGATTCATAAGTGAAGTACCTACTGTGTGTGTCATGTGGTGGGGGGCAAGGTATGTGCTGTTATGAAGCTTATTACTCAACCCTGTTTAGGTTTATAATCTTCTGGGAAGAAATATTGATGGCTCTTTGAGAATCTGTTTCTCCAGTCTTTGTGGGGTCAAATTCAAGTTGGAAGTAATTCAGTAGTAACAAACACATTTATGTCAAGGCAGTTAGAAGGCAGAAGGGTCAAGTAAATTTGTCTGGAGGGTTTGAGAAAAAAAATCATTCTTAATCTCTGTCTTTATTCAGCCCTAAGCCTATAAAATGGGAATTTCTCCAACACTTCCTACCCTCTGGGGTAATTTCTAGGAAAAAGTGCTGCTGTTACTCATTTCTTTACATAAAAGAGTATAATTTTGAACTGCAGAGCTGATGAGAACTGGAGGCTGATAATCAATGTTCTGTATTTCTCTGCATCAGTTGGCAGAGGTTATGGATCTTGCATCCTGCTCATGTTTAGGGGCAGGGACAGCAAGAAGCTGCTTGACTCTGCAAAGTCAGCTGTCCCTCTTGTGACTCCTAATACCTACACTAGGAGTGTGGGTGGGAGAAAGTCCACATGTTGTTGACTCAGATCAAACCATGCTCTGCAATCTGGTTTTATAAACAAAGACTATAATTGCTGTAACCTTTTTTTCTGGTGCATATGTCTCAATTTCTTTTAGGTACAGCTAGAAAGACTAATCTTAATAAAACCCCCATCTGAGAGATGTGGGCAGACTATTGCACTAGTAGAATTTGGGCTGGCAGATATTGAGAGTTAGGCTAGAAAGAAGCCATGCTGAGAGGTAGCTTGAGCCCAAGCACATAGGATCAAGTAAAGAAAAATGAACAAGCACAAGGCAGATGATATAAGTAGCACAAGACTGGAGATTGGAAATCCAGACTGGGTGTCCAGGGGATGGCAGCTCAGTCCTGGCATCAAGAGCATGAGCTGCCTGATAAACATGAGTTTTTGAAAAGCTTAAGACAGCAGAAATGTTAAGTGACAGCCTAGAGGTGCAGAGAGCAAAGGGTTGCGGAGAAGAGGCAAGATTCAAGAATGAAGCCCACATGACCATTTGTTTTCTTGCTATTCCATAGTGGCTTAAATTTGGTTTCATATTTTCAATGATTTCTCTTCCTTAGCACCAACTTTTTTGTTCTCTTTATATTTTATTAGGTGTTTGTTTTGAGACAGAGCAAGAGTTGACTGCCAGGTTCTAACACATCAGTAAAAGTTGTAGTTTGCTTTTTAAAATCTCCTAGAGCTAGACCAAAAGTGTTTTTTTAAATATAATTTGTGTGTTTGTTTGTTTTGTGTGTGTGAGTGAGAGTGAAAGTGGAAAAGCAATATTTTCCTAAAACAACCTAAGGGAAGAAATCACTGGATACAAATTATTGATTGCATGCCCCCCTAGTGGGCTTGTTATCCAATCGACAGTTTGTCCAAGATCACAAATTAATGTTGTATCTTCTAGGAGAAATATGATATTCATTCAATGTTGAGTAAATCCATATATTAAAGCCAAACATTGATAAATAATGTAGGCCAATAACCCCCAAAAAGGCATATTTCCATATTTCCTGGAAGGGTGACAGCATGCTACTATTTTTAATGGCTCTCTCTATTGCCATCTCATATGTGTGAATGATGTTTCAGTGGTTAAGGTTCTGATTTATTAATTAGAATGCAGTTTTCAGTGTGCTAATGTTACCCTGAGTTGAATGATAAGCACATATTTTAAATATGAGGTTTGGCAATTGCACAATATTTTAAGTTGAATTGGAATATATAAAGGATGAAAATCTCTCAAAGGTATAGAGGATGTGGATCACTTCCCTATGTACTAGCAGTTTAAAAACAAAATTAGCATTTGTTTTATCAAGAATGAAACAGAACAGGGTATTACTGTAAATGCAACTTGTTTTTTTCTTTGCTTGGAGACCTTTTTCCTCTCTTCTGTCCCCCTCTACCCAACTAAAACTCAGATATTTTGAAATATGTTACTTCTCTGTGCTCTATCTCTGCAAAAATAGCACGCAAGAGATAGATGCAAGGGTGTTCTGTATATAAACAACTAACTTTCTTATCTATCTTTTCTAAGGTAAACCTGCTAATTGATAATCTTTCTTATTTCCTAGCAAAGTCCTCTGTAGAGGCTGCATAAAGGCCAACCACTTGAAGTGTGTGTGTGTGTGTGTGTGTGTGTGTGTGTGTGTGTGTGTGTGTGTGTAAGTCCATAGTTATTTCAAGTCCAAACTTTCTAGACATCTTCCATTTGTTTTTCATGGTTCCCCAAATGCTAACATGACTCTCTCAGTTTGGTAATATAATACATTAAAAAATGGGAAAAGCCTGTAACATAGGGGCTGGCCCTGTTCCCAGGCACAAACTTCTAATGGAGTGCTTAAGTATGTGAATGGATTAGCTGCTCATTGGTTGTCCTTTAATTGTTTGTACAGTGGGAAAATATGATACCATCTGAGGTCAGTATGATATAAAAAATGAGGATAGATTACTTTTTAATGTTTAAGTTTTATTTTTTTTTCTTTTCTTGCCTCTTAAGTTCTGACCAAAAGACAATAAGAAACATGAGTTCAGTCAAAAGTAGGAGCATCCTAACTCTACATATTTGTAATGATTGGAATTGTGAAAATGAAGGTAACAATTCCTCCTTTGTCCACACTAGAGGGGAGGTGAGAAGCTCTTCTGTCCCCAAGCATGGGGATAGTCTTGATGCTTCCTGGGAATTCCTTTTGTACTTTTCCTGTCAGTGTGATTAAACAATCTCTCGGCCTCCACTCACGTGGATGTTAGAATGAAGAACACAAGCCACTTGACAATGGGCATGTCTTTGAGGGGAGCTCAAAATGTCTCTCTCTAAGCCAGTCTTAAAGCCACTCCATTGCTCTTGGGTGAAAGAAAGGCAGATGATTTAAAGCAGCCACTCTTGTTGCTATTGTATCTTTGATCTGGGTCATTTAGTAAAGAGGTGTTCACACATCTATGCCTCAGTATCCCCAAAGGCCACTTTAGTATCCTTCTCATTATAGCCATAAAGGTTTCTGAGCATAATCCTGGGTTACCAATGGAAACTAAAATGTTCTTAATATTTTCTATGTAAGGTGTCAGAGGTATATGTTACTGTTTCTCATAATGTTAAATTTTTAAACAAGTCCCTATGCTTGAGAAAACAGCTATTTTCTATTTTATACCAAATATATTTTAGAATGAGTACTTTTTATTTAAAGACAGGGTATGTGTTAAATATGTAACTGAATATATATGTATATATGTGTATACATATGTGTATACATATACACGTGTATATGTATATATGTGTATACATACACATGTGTATTTGTATATATGTGTATGTATGAAATACATACATATTTCAGATGTGCACATACACACAAAATTCAAATGTGTTTCTTGCCCTTAATCCCAAGATTCTCCACTTTGGTGCTTTGAATAATGTAGGGAGTGAGTACTTATGCCCAGCTCTTTGCTTTTGTAATAATCAAGTATGCCTCAGTCTCCAGAATCTGAGCATGCACTCTTAAGGTTTCTGTAGCCTCTAAGGTGTCTTTCTTCTGTGTGCACTATCTACATGCTACATAGTCACGAAATTTAGGAAGCAGCAGTGCTCAAGACGTCTATCTTTGCATTAACAGGTCATAAAGGGCTGGGGTCAGAATGTTATTTTTATTTGTTTTTTTTAAATTTAAAAAACATTTTTAATGTTTAGGGGTATCTGGGTGGTTCAGTCAGTTAACCATCCTACTTCAGCTCAGGTCATGATCTCACGGTCCATGGGTTCAAGCCCCTGTGTCTCCCCCTCTCTCTGCCCCTCCCTGCCTCAAGCTCTGTCTTTCTCTCAAAAATAAATAAACATTTTAAAAAGTTAAAAATATTTTAATGTTTATTCATTTTGGGGAGAGAGACAGAGCATGAGCAGGGGAGGAACACACACACACACAGAACCCAAAGCAGGCTCCAGGATCTGAGCTGTCAGCACAGAGCCCAAGGTGCTGGAACCTATGAATCATGATATCATGGCCTGAGCCAAAGTCAGACACCCAACTGACTGAGCCACCCAGGCATCTCCAGAATGTTCTTTTTATTTTTTTTATTAAATAGTTTATTGTCAAGTTGGTTTCCATATAACACCCAGTGCTCATCCCCACAAGTGTCCTCCTCAATGCCCATCACCCCCCTTCCCCTCTCCCCCACCCCCATCAGCCCTCAGTTTGTTCTCAGCATTCAAAAGTCTTTCATGGTTTGCATCCCTCCCTCTCCCCAACTATTTTCCCCCCTCTTCTCCAACATGGTCCTCCGTTAAGTTCCTCCTAATCCTCCTATATGTGCAAACATGATATCTGTCCTTCTCTGCCTGACTTATTTCACTCAGCATAACACCCTCAAGGTCCATCCATGTTGCTACACATGGCCAGATTTTATTCTTTCTCATTGCCATGTAGTATTCCATTGTATAGATAAACCGCATCTTCTTGATCCATTCGTTCATTGATGGACACTTAGGCTCTATCCATGTTTTGGCTATGGTTGAGAGTGCTGCTATGAACATTGGGGTACATGTGCCCGTATGCATCAGCACTCCTGTATTCCTTGGGTAAATTCCTAGNTCTATTGTTACTTTTTTGAGGAACCTCCACACTGTTTTCCAGAGGGGCTGTACCAGTTTACATTCCCACCAACAGTGTAGGAGGGTGTCCATTTCTCCACATCCTCGCCAGCATCTAGAGTTCTCTGATTTGCTCATTTTAGCCACTCTGACTGGCGTGAGGTGGTATCTCAGTGTGGTTTTGATTTGTATTTCCCTGATGAGGAGGGATGCTGAGCATCGTTTCATGTGTCTGTTGTCCATCTGGATGTCCTCTTTGGAGAAGTGTCTGTTCGTGTCTTCTGCCCATTTCTTCACTGGATTCTTTGTTTTTCAGGTGTGAAGTGGTGAGTTCCGTATAGATTTTGGATACTAGCCCTTTATCTGATATGTCATTTGCAACTATCTTTTCCCATTCCGTTGGTTGTCTATTAGTTCTATTGATTGCTTCCCTTGTCGTGCAGAAGCTTTTAATTTGATGATTAAATAGCTCATTTTTGCTCTTGATTCCCTTGCCTTTGAGGATGTGTCAAGTAAGAAAGTGCTGCATTTGAGGTCAAGGAGGTTGTTTCCTGCTTTCTCCTCTAGGATTTTGATGGTTTCCTGTCTCACATTCAGGTCCTTGATCCATTTTGAGTTTATTTTTCTGTATGGTGTGAAAAAATGATCTAGAAATTTGACTTCTTCTTTGCCAATTCTGATGCCTTTGATTTCCTTTTGTTGTCTGATGGCTGATGCTAGGGCTTCCAGCACTATGTTAAACAACAGTGGAGAGAGTGGACATCTCTGTCGTGTTCCTGATCTCAGGGGGAAAGCTCTCAGTTTTCCCCATTGAGGATGATGTTAGCTGAGGGCTTCTCATAGAAGGTTTTTATGATGTTTAAAGCAAGTTCCTTCTATCTCAACTTTCTTGAGGGTCTTTATAAGAATGGATGCTGTATTTTGTCAAATGCTTTTTCTGCATCTATTGACAGGATGATCTGGTTTTTATCTTTTTCTGTTGTTAATGTGATGTATCACATTGATTGATTTGTGAATATTGAACCAGCCCTGTAACCGAGGAATGAATCCCACTTGATCATGGTGGATCATTCTTTTTATGTGCTGTTGAATTCGATTTGCAGGTATCTTGTTGAGGAGTTTTGCATTTGTATTCATCAGGATATTATCCTGTAGTTCGTTCTCTCTCTCTCTCTCTCTCTCTCTCTTCTGGGTCTCTGTCTGGCTTGGGAATGAAAGTGATGCTGGCTTTGTGGAATGACTCTGGAAGTTTTCATTCAATTTCTATTTTTTGGAATTGCTTGAGAAGAATGGGTATTGATTTGGTTGAAAACTCTGGTAGAATTCCCCAGGGAAGCCATCGGGCCCAGGGCTCTTATTTATTGGGAGATTTTTGAGAACTGATTCAATTTCTTTACTAGTTATTGGTCTGTTCAGATTTTTTTAAGTTTATTTTTAACGTTTTATTTATTTCTGAGAGAGAAAGAGAGACAGTGTGAGCAGGGAGGGTCAGAGAAAGAGAGAGAGACACAGAATCTGAAGCAGGTTCCAGGCTCCAAGCTAGCTGTCAACACAGAGCCTGATGCAGGGTTGAACCCACGTACCATGTGATCATGATCTGAGCTGAAGTCAGAAGCTTAACTGACTAAGCCATCCAGGTGTCCCATGGGTCTGTTCAGATTTTTTATCTCTTCCCGTGTGAATTTTGGTAGTGTGTGTTTTAGAATTTGTCCATTTCTTATAAGTCGTCCAGTTTGTTGGCATATAATTTTTCATAGTATTCCCTGATAATTGCTTGTATTTCTGAGGGATTGGTTGTAATAAGTCCATTTTTGTTCATGATTTTGTCTCCTTGCGTGCTGTCTCCTTTCTCTTTGAGAAGCCTGGCTAGAGGTTTGTCAATTTTGTTTTATTTTCAAAAATCCAACGCTTGGTTTCATTCATGTGTTCAACTGTTTTTTTGTTTTGTTTTGTTTTTGTTTTTGTTTTTTTTGGATTCTATATTGTTTATTTCTGCCCTGATTTTTATTTTATTTTATTTTATTTTATTTTATTTTATTTTATTTTATCCTACTGGGTTTGGGGTGCTCTTGTTGCTCTCCTTCTAGTTCCTTTAGGTGCGCTGTTTCATTTTGTACTTGCGCTTTTTCTAATTTCTTCAAATAGGCCTGGAGGGCAATGTACTTTCCTCTTAGGACTGCCTTTGCCACATCCCATAGAATTTGAATTTTTGTGTTTTTCATTTTCATTTGTCTCCATATATTTTTTAATTTCTTCTCTAATTGCCTGATTGGCCCATTCGTCCCTTAGTAGGGTATTCTTTAACCTCCATATTTTTGGAGGTTTTCGAGACTTCTTCATGTGGTTGATTTCAAGTTTCATAGCATTGTGATCTGAAAGTGTGCATGGTCTGATCTCAATGTTTTTATATTTATTGGGGGCTGCTTTATGTCCCAGTATGTGATCTAGCTTGGAGAATGTGCCATGTGCACTGGAAGAAAGTGAATTCCATAGCCTCAGGATGTAGAGTTCTAAATATATCTGTCAGATCCATCTGGTCCATTGTGTCATTCAAGTCCATTATTTCTTTAGTGATTTTCTGTCTAGTGGATCTATCCATTGCTGTAAGTGGAGTAATAAAGTCCTCTGCTGTTAGCACATTCTTATCCATAAGATTGTTTCTGTTTGCGATTAATTGTTTTATGTATTTAGGAGCTTCCGTATTCGGTGCATAGACATTTATAATTGTTAGCTCTTCCTGATGGATAGACCCTGTGATTATTATATAATGGTCTTCTTCATCCCTTGTTACTGACTTTACTTTAAGTATATATATCAGTTCGTATATATATACATATATATATAAGTTTAAGTTTATATCAGTTCGTCTGATATAAGTATAGTTACTCCAGCTTTCTTTTGACTTCCAGTAGCATGATAGATATTTCTCCATCCCCTTACTTTAATCTGAAGGTGTCCTCAGGTCGAAAGTGATTTTCTTTTAGACAGCAAACAGATGGATTTTGTTTTTTAATTCATTCTGCTACCCTATGTCTTTTGATTGGAGCATTTAGTCCATTTACATTCAGTGTTATTACTGAAAAATATGGGGATAGAGTCATTGTGTTCTTTGTAGGATTCATGCTTGTGGTGGTGTCTCTGGTACCTTGCATTCTTTGTAATATTTCCCTCATAGAGTCCCCCTCAGGATTTCTTGTAGGGCTGGTTTAGTGGTGACGACTTCTTTCAATTTTTGTTTATTTGAAGAGATTTCTATCTCTCCTCGTATTCTTTTTTTTTTTTTTCTAGGAGAGAGAGAGAGAGAGACAGCGTGAGCAGGGGAGGGTCATAGAGGGAGCCACAGACTGAAACAGGCTCCAGGCTCCAAGCTGTCAGCACAGAGCCCGACACGGGGCTCGAACCCACGAACCGCGAGATCATGACCTAAGCGAAAGTCAGACGTTTAACCGACTAAGCCACCCAGGCGCCCCTCTCCTCTTGTATTCTGAATGACAGGCTTGCTTGATAGAGGATTCTTGGCTGCATATTTTTTCTGTTCATCACATTGAAGATTTCCTGCCATTCCTTTCTGGCCTTCCAAGTTTCAGTAGATAGGTCTGTAACCAGTCTGATAGGTTTCCCTTTGTATGTTAGGGCCCTTTTATCCCTAGCTGCTTTCAGAATTCTCTTTGTCCTTATATTTTGCCAGTTTCACTATGATATGTCGTGCAGAAGATCGATTCAAGTTATGTCTGAGGGGAGTTCTCTGTGCCTCTTGGATTTCAATGTCTGTTTTCTTCCCCAGATTGGGGTAGTTCTCAGCTATAATTTGTTTAAGAACTCCTTCAGCACCTTTCCCTCTCTCTTCCTTTTCTGGAATTCCTATGATATGGATATTTTTCCGTTTCATTGTATCACTCAGCTCTTGAAGTCTCATTTTGTATTCCTTGATCAATTTAACTCTCTTTTTCTCAGCTTTATCTTTTCCTATAATTGTGTTTCTAATTCACCTATTTTCCTCTCTGAGTTTTCAGTCTGTGCATTGGATGCTTCCATTTTATTATGCATCTTATGTATAGCATTTTTTAATTCATCACAACTATTTTTATGCTCCATAGTCTTTGTAGCAAAAGTTTCTCTGATATTTTCCATGCCTTTTTCAAGCCCAGCGATTAATTTTATGACTATTGTTCTAAATTCTTGTTCAGTTATGTTGCTTATATCTGTTTTGAACAGTTCTTTAGCTGTCATTTCTTCCTGGAACTTCTTTAGAGGAGAGTTATTGTCCTTCATTATTTTGGTTTGCTTTCTGTCTCTTGTTAGATTTAAAAGCTTGTTATGCACTCTGAACCTGTGAGTACTACTTTATTAAAGAAGGTCTTTGACTCTCCAGGGCCTTCCGTTCAGGAAGTGTTCTTTGAATGGTATTTCTTGGTCTCTCTTGTTGTGACTTTGGTTATTTTATTTCCCTCCTCATAGTGGTATTTGGGACTCTTCATCATGTGTACCTGGGCTTGTTTCTTGAGGTATCTCTGGAAAAGAAAACAGACAGACAAACACACTGGGAACAAAGGCACATAAACTCACAGACAAATCCAACAAACACGCAAACCAAAAGGGAAAAAGAAAAAGAAAAACAAAAAGAACAGAAAAAAAAGAGGAAGGAGGAAAAACAAATAATAAAAATAAACATAAATAAAAAATAAAAAAGAAGAGAAAAAAAAGAAAAGAAAAAACCCCAAAAGACAAAGGACAATCTAAAAGCATAAAACCAGAATTCCCAGTTACAAATAAAGAGCTTAGTGAATGTAGTGCTGATGAAAGAGCATATACAAAGAGAGAAATGACAAGGTGTGGAGGAAGTGAAATTGGAAGAGAAATGACCAGGCAGAGAGACTAAGAGGCTTAATTCAGAGAGAGTTAGAAGAGAATATGGTAAGAGGCGGGGAAAATGAAACGAAGATAATGTTACTCAGAGAAACTATATAGTCTGATTACTCCAGAGAGAGAGAGATAGAAAGGTAGCCGTGGAGGTGTAGAATATACACCTAGAGAATGGATTAAATGTGACTGTTTAAGCAAACCAGTGACCAGAGTGCTCAGTCCCACGGTGGGGGGGGGGGGGGGGGGATACAAATGAGACAAACAAAAAAATATCTGAATAGAAAGAATTGATCTAGAATTAATCATGGTAGTTCATTCATGTTGGTCTTGCCCAGGTCTCTGGTTAAAAAAAAAAAGAAAAGAAAAAGAAAAAGAAAAGAAAAGAAAAAGCAGCTCTCTAGCAGGGATGGGTGTCTTTTTGGTGTAGGTGGGTTTTAGCCTCCACTGGGTCCCGCAGGCCACTCCTTGAGGTCCCACCTTGGTGTTGTAGGGAGAAAAATGGCAGTGCTCCTGTCCCCATTTGAACCAAACATTGCAACTCACTCTTTGGGGTCCAATCTCCCTGTGCCATGGGCATAGCCAAGTTGGACCGTGCTCTTTGTGCCAAGCCATGCCTGGTTTCCAGATCTTAGTCCACGTGCTTCATTGATACCGCCTGAAATATAAACCCTCAGGCTGAGTCCCTCTGAGCAGTTTCAAGCCTCTCGCCTCCCCACTGGGAATCGAGCCGAGCCAGAAGAGCAGCAGAGCAGCTTCAGGAGTGCCGCTTCCCCTCCAGGTCGAGCTGGCAAACAGAGGAGAGATTTCTCCTGGCATCACCTGGGACTAGTGTGTCCCGCTCATGGTCAGCTGGACACCTGGAAACTGGATCCCTCTATGTCCCCAGCTGAAGTTTTTCTCTTCTCCAGGGACAGGATAGTTTCTTGAGCAGTTTTAGCCGCTCTTGCTCTTTCTCTTCCCCTCAACTCACCACTGCTCCCTGCAAAGGGGGCTCCCTCCCCACCTCCATGTCTCCGATCCTGGCCCGTTTTTATCTTCCCCAGTTTGGACTCACACTATAAGGTTTTCTCAGTGGACTCTGTCTCCTTTTCCTCCCAAACTCCTGGATTCTGTAAAGGTTCCTATGTCTTTAGGCCTTCTCCATTTGAGAGATGGGGGTGAGTGAAATGTACGGAGCTCCCTACTTCTCCACTATCTTGTCTCCTCCCCAGAATGTTCTTTTTAGCAGAGAATCAGAAAACCTCTATTTGTCATTAGATTTCAGGGCAGGAAAAACAAAAATGAAAAGGACAGTGGCTCCTATGCGGGACAAATTCATCATACATTTCCACTTACTGCCTCCATTTGTAGGAGTTGGTAGTTCCAATGGTATGACATTGGATGGTAGTTCCATCCAATCAAATGGTAGTTCCCTAGGCATGACAGGCACATATTTGTGTCTCTGCCACCGACTTCAGAAGTTATAGTGATAAAATATAATCTTTGAAGATTATAAGTAACTTATTAGTTATATTGCTTTTATCATCTTATTTGTGTTATCTACAGTTAATGCTAAAGAGCTTCCTCATATCTCCTTGTTCCCAAGATCTTATTTCCTCATTTTCCCTAATGTCTTAAGCTTTATAACTGTCCAGCTATACCAGTCCCCATCTGTCATTGTTGATGACAATTTCAATTTCTTGTACTGAGACTCTACTGGTCACTACAGACTTCTATAAGGTTTTGGGTTATTCTTTTTTTTTTTTTAATTTTTTTTTAATGTTTTATTTATTTCCAGGAGAGAGAGACAGCGTGAGCAGGGGAGAGTCAGAGAGAGAGGGAGTCACAGACTGAAACAGGCTCCAGGCTCTGAGCTGGCAGTCAGCACAGAGCCCGACGCGGAGCTCGAACCCATGAACCGCGAGATCATGACCTAAGCGAAAGTCAGACGCTTAACCAACTAAGCCACCCAGGCACCCCTGGTTTTGGGTTATTCTGAAATACTATTTTACTTAAATCTTGTATCAAGTTTGCTAACGGTATCCCATTACATTGTTCATTGTGTACTTGTCCCAGCTCTGGAATGAGATTATAAGCAAGATTATATATTTTACTTTCTTCATCATCATAACTCTATACCAGAGTTCTAAGAGTATGTCTGAATTGAATCAAATCAAACCCATTTGTGCATGAGAGTATAGGATTTGTGATTAGGGGTGATAAATAGAATCAAAGACTTCCATTAATACATTAAATTTTGATATGATACAAATAAGATGCTATTATGGTCACTCAATGCAGACATAGTACATATTGAAAATAGCAAATGAACTAATATCACTGAGTACCAAACTATGTGACACAGACATTCAGTCCTCTAGATTCTCCAAAAATTGAGGCTACTGAGGAAGACTGTTCACTGAAGGAGGAAGCTTAAACCTTAAGGACTCGATGATACTTTATTTAGGTTTATATGTAAATGGGCAACACCTTGCAGGCAGGCCTTTACCTTAGGGATTCTCTTTTTTAATGTATTTATTTAAATTCAAGTTAGTTAACACACAGTGTAGTATTGGTTTCAAGAGTAGAACCCATCGATTCATCACTTACATATAAAACCTGCAAGTGCTCATCCCAACAAGTTCCCTCCTTAATGCCCATCACCCATTTAGCCCATCCCCCACTCACCTCACTCCAGCAACCCTCTTTGTTCTCTGTCTTTCAGAGTCTCTTATGGTTTGCCTCTCTCTCTGTTTTTATCTTATTTTCTTCCCTTTCTCCATGTACATCTGTTTTGTTTCTTAAATTCCACATGAATGAAATCATATATTTGTCTTTCTCTGACTGACTTATTTCATTCAGCATAATACCCTCTAGTTCCATCCATGTTGTTCCAGATGGCAAGGTTTCATTCTCTTTGATCACTGAATAGTATTCCATTGTATATATACCACATCTTTATCCATTCATCAGTTGACGGACATTTGCACTCTTTCCATAATTTGACTATTATTGATAGGGCTGCTATAACCATTGGGGTGCATGTGCATCTTCGAATCTGCATCTTTGTATCCTTTGGATAAACATTTAATGTAATTGTTGGGTCTTAGGGTGTCTTAGAGATTCTTAAAAGCCCTATCCCTAACCTTTCCATGTGAGGCACTATTTTGGGTTGTTGGGAGTTTTATGATAGCAGTCAAAGAATGGTATGAATACAAGTTGCTGGCATTCGTTTCCACATTCGTTTTTGCTCTGTGATTTCACGTGTTTCACAGAAAGGGAAGAAATCATAATAGCTACATACTTGGGTGTTTTTGATATTCTGACTCTTGCTTAACCATATACACCAATTACTCTGTGATTAAAGGATAGAAATAGACACTAAATGATTTGTATCTGGTAAAAGAGATAAATAAAGCACAGCATCTATCCTCCAAGGATTTCCAGCTTCTAACAGAGGCCCAAAGGCAAATAACAAATTAAAAGCAATACACATGCACATTCACATAGACATGTAGGTAGTATGGATATAGTTAGAAAGGATATAAAGACACAGGAGAAGAATAGTTAACTGTTAGAGAATGTTTCACATGGGAGTGAGGTATAGGCTGTGCTATGTGGAATAAATAGGTAACAAGGTAGACATTATGGAAAAGAGCAAGCACAAAGGCATTTGTTCCTTGACAAAATTTTATTCAGTTCATGCTATATGTCAGAAACTTGCCTTTGAATTGGGGATATAACAGTGTGAACAAAACAGGGTCATTAGCCTGATGAGATCTATATTCTGGTGGGAAAGAAACAGAAAATATACACAAATATATTTTACACCAAGGATAACAGTGGTGCCAGCAAAGGTCTATGAAAAGATGTCTTTAGAGCAGGTAATGGAAGTGAGCCAACTAGGGTATATAGAAGAACCAACCAGGTAGAGGGAATAGCAAGAGCAAAGGCCCAAAAGTAAACTTATCAGTCATTCATGTTTTCAGCAGAAAAATAATTTAATTACATTTTGATTAAATAATAAAATTTCTACTTAATTAATAATTGTGATGTATATAAGTAAATAATGCCTTTGCATATTATATCTTCATAACAGTTCAAATAAACACATTATATTATCTGCATAGAAAAAATATCAAAACTGAATCTACTAATAACAGTATTATGTGCAATATTAGAAGTTATGCACACAGCCAGTACATACAACAATGCAGTAATAATGTCTCTTTTATATTGAAGTATAATTATGTATAGTATTATATTTGCTTCAGGTGTACAAAATACTAATTTAACTTTTTTGTACATTATAAAGTGATCACCACCACAAATGTAGCTGCCATCTCTCACCACACAAAGTTGTTACAATATTATTAACTATATTCCCTATTCTGTACATTGCATCCCCATGTCTTATTTTCTAACTGGAAGTCTGTACCTTTTAAATCCCCTCACCCCACTTGCTTCTAGCAACCTCAAGATTATTTTCTGTATCTATGAATCTGTTTCTGTTTTGCTTTGTTCTTTTGTTTTCTAGATTCCACATAAGTGAAATCATATGGTGTTTATCTTTTTCCATCTAACTTAGCATAATAACTTCTAGGTCTATTCATGTTGATATAAGTGGCAAGAGTTTGTTCTTTTGTTATGGCTGACTAATGTTTTATCATATATTTTGTGTATATATTTACACAAATAGGCAATATATATATATGCACCTATATACATACACATACATTTGATATATACACACCACATTCAGCTATCAGGGACACTTAGGATGCTTCTATATTGCGTTTATTATAAACAGTGCTGCAATAAACATAGGGATTCATATTTCTTTTCAAATTATTGATTTTGTTTTCTTCAAATAAACACCCAGAAATGGAATATTAGATTGTATGGTAGTTCTATTTTTAATTTTTTTGAGGGAGCTTTACAATGCTTTCCAGAGTGGTTGCACCAGTTTACGTTCCCAGCAACAGTGAACAATGATTCCTTTTTCTCCACATTCTTGTCAACATTTGTTATTTCTTGTATTTTTGACACTAACAATTCTAAATGGTATGAGGTAATATCTCTTTATAGTTTTCATTTGCATTTCCCTGATGATTAGCGATGTTCAGCATTTTTCATGGGTCCATTGGCCAACTTTATGTTTCTTTGGAGAAATATTTATTCAGGTTTTCTGCACATTTTTTAAAGAATTGGATTGTTTGGTTTTTGATACTGAGTTGTGTACATTCTTTATGTATTTTGAATACTAATTCCTTATTGGTTGTATCATTTGCAAATATTTTCTCCCATTCCCATTCTGGAAAACAATTTTCCATTTCATGATGGTTTCCTTTGCTATGAAAAGGAGCATTTATTTTAGGTTCATGCAGTCTTATTTGTTTACCTTTGTTTGTGTTACCCTTGCCTGAGGAAACATCCAAAAAAATATTGCTAACATTGATCACTAAGAGCCTACTTCCTATTTTCTATAAGTTTTATGGTTTCTTACATTTAAGTGTCATCCATTTTGGGTTTATTTTTATAGATGGTGTAAGAAAGTAATCCAGTTTTTTTTTTTTTTGCATGTAGTTGTCCAGTTTTATTAACACCATTTATTAAAAACTGTATTTTCCCCATTGTATAATCTTGCTTCCTACATTGAAGATTAATTGATCATATAAGGGTGGGTTTATTTCTGGATTCTACTCATTTCTATTGATCTATGTGTCTGTTTTTAAAAAAACGGCAGTGCCATGCTGTTTTTATTGCTATTGCTTTGTAGTATAGTTTGATATCAAGAAGCTTTGTTCCTTAAGATTGCTTTGGCAGGCCAGGGTCTTTGTGGTTCCATACAAATTTTACATATGGAAATTTTAGGGTTATTTGTTCCAGTTCTGTGAAAAATGCTATTAGTATTTTGACAGGGATTGCATTGAATCTATACATCATTTTGGCTACTACAGACATTTTAACAATGTAGATATTTTCAATCCATGAGCTAGGTATACCTTTACATTTATTTATGTCATCTTCAATTTCTGTCATTAGTGTTATAGTTTTTAGAGTACAAGTCTTTACCTCCTGGTTAAATTTATTACTAAGTATTTTATTCTCTGTGATGCAATTGTAAATGGATTATTGTCTTAATTTCTCTTTCTGATAGTTCATTATTTTTGTATAAAAATGCAACATGCTTATGTGTATTGATTTTATATCTTGCAACTTTATTGACTTATTATAATATTTTGGTGTATTCTTTAGGTTTTTCTACATATAGTATCTGCAAATAATAAGAGTTTTTCTTCTTATCCAATTTGTTTTTTTTTCTTCTTTGGTTGCTGTGGCTGTGACATCGAATACTATTTTGAATAAAACTGGTAAGAGTAGGCAATGTTATTTCTGATCTGAAAGGAGAACCTATCAGAATTTCACCTTTGAGTATAATGTTAGCTGTGGGTTTTTTATATATGGTCTTTATTATATTGAGGTTTTTTTCCCTCTATACTCACCTTGTTGAGAGTTGTTTTTATCATAAATTTATGTTAAATTCTATCATATATTTTTTCTACATCTATTGAGATGATCATATGATTTTTATTCTTCTTTCACATCTTGGTATCACATTAATTGATTTCCAGGTATTGAATCATTCCTGCATTCCAAACTAATACCACTTGATTATGATGTATGATCCATTTAAAGCATTGTTGAATTCGGTTTGCAAATATTTTGTTGAGAATTTTTCCATCTATGTTTATCAGGAATATTGGCTATAGTTTTTATATGTGCATGATGTCCTTTTCTTGTGTTGGTAGCAGGGTATGTTAGCCTCATAAAAATGTGTTTGGAAGCATTTCTTCCTCTCCTTTTTTGGTAATATTTTGATAAGGATATGTATTAACTTTTCTGTTTGTTTCTGTGTGTTGGGTAAATCAGCTATGTCTCCTGATCTTGAAGAAGTTGCTTAAGCAGAAGGTGTTCTGTGGGGCCTAGTAGTGCAATCTTCCCTGGTAACCTGAGCCAAGTGCCTCAAGGGTGTCACCTGAAGGACCCCGGTAGGAAGATTGCACCTTCCATTATGTTTGGACCATGATTAATGCAGACTCACTGGTATGCAGGGCTGCTCCCATGTGGCTGTCTATGAGGAATGGCCATGACTGCTATGGGGGCACTGGTGAGTGGGGCTGGCCCCCAACTTGCCTGGCTGAGAGACCTGGCTGTCATAGCTGTCGACATGCTGGGGAGGGGGACAGGCCTCTGGTGTGGCTGGCTGTGAAGTATACTATGACTACTATAGGTACTCTAGTGTTTGAGGCTAGATCCCTATGGTAGGGGCCACTTGAGAGGGTACTGGTGCTAGCTGAGGCTTCCCAATGGATGTGGCAGGGCAAGGTGGCACTTGGGAAGGATACCTAGCTGGGGTGGGTGGGTTGGGTTGGGTGAATCCACAGGAGGACACTTGGTAGTTGTGAGCGGTGCTAGTAAGGTAAATGGAGTGTGTCAAAAATGGTTCCCACCAGCACCAGCCAGCTAGGTAGAGAGGAAGAAAAATTGTACCAGCCAGTATCTCTGTTCCACAAGAAAGTTTCTACAGAGCCCTGTCTCTCTGGACATGCCCTAAAATTAGACAATAAATCCCCTTCATGTATGGCCCAGGCATGTTTCGAACTGCTATCTCTGTTGAATCTCAGAGCAGGTGAGTTTGTATGCAAGCCTTTTAAGAGCAGACTCTCAGTTTCCTATAGCACTCTAGACCTTCTGAAGTTAAGCCCCACTGATTTTTGAAGCCAGATAGTGCGGTGGCTTATTTTCTCAGTGCAGGTCCCCAGGGTGGGTGTGCCCAACATGGGATTTGAACTCTTTGGTCCTCAGAGAGGACCTTCATGTTCATAATATCTTCCCACCATGGGTTGACACATTGGATGTGGGTCCTGACTAGACTGTGTTTTGCCTCTCCTAATCATCTTAATGTGGATTTTTTATATCCTTGGTTGTGTAAGATTGGTTCTGCTGATACTTTATTCTCAGAGACAGTTGTTAATTCTTTTTTATGTGTAGTTGTCGATTTTGGTGTGTCTATGTAAGGAGGCAAGCTTAGGATCTTCCTACTCTGTCATCCTAATCCCCCTCACTATAATTATTTTCAAGGAACAACAAATAAGCAGGAGAGAATGTTTGGAAAATTATTGGAGATGAGGTCCAGGATAGTAGCCAGGGGCAAGTTCTTAGGCCACAGCTTAGACCTTTGCAAGATAATTGGCTCTACGGTGAGATAAATGGGAAGATGTGAGACTCAAAGAGATGAAGTACATGCTATACATTGTATTTAAACTGACCTCTCTTATTGTCCATCTGAGTAAAGGCTTTAGCAGAGATAAAAGTTTAATAGGGAGTTCAATTAGGCAAGGAAATACAAGAAAACATGGTGTGTGTGGAAAAACCAAGGCAACGGGACAAAGGCAATGAGGGAAGAATCATTGAAAGTCTTGATTTTGATAAATCTTGGGTGCTGTGCCAAAGAATTTGGACTTCTTTAAGCAGTGGAGATCACATACAGATTTTTAAGACAGGATATGAAATGCTTCTGTGGGCACTCTGACACATTAGAATGATATGTTTGTATTATATGTATCAATATCAGAGACAAAAAGATCAGTTAGAAAGTGAACGCAGTAATCTAGAAAAGTGATAAGAAGGGATTAAATGAGTTTAAGAAGAAGCAATGTGGAAGAAGAATCAGGGACTAACTTTAGAGACATTTAAAAACTTGAATTTTTATTATTTAGCTATTGAATAAAAAGAGTTAGAGAGAGTGAACAATGGAATTCTATTTAGGAGTTACCTTAAAGATTTCTCTTCTGACATCTTTGTATCCTGCCCTTAAGCCTCAATATTTATATGTGTTTAAGAGTCTAATGATTTTTGCATACTTTTAGAGTAAATTCCTGTCCCTGGGGTTCATCAGCAGCTAACACAGAGTGATGACTGCTGTACCTATTAGAAGTAGTTATGCAGAAGAAAAAAGTTAGAATGTATAGGAAGCTTTCTGCCTTTCACTCTTCAAACCTCAGTTACAGGCCTATTCTGATCATTTTCTGTCACATTTTAAAGCCAGCTTGGTATTACCCCTCCAGTTAGTTTCCTGTGCTATGTAGATGTTTCTCCTATAATCCTTTGGTTTGATGTATGAAGACACAGTTATTACTGCAGCGGGCTTTACTCACACCCCTTCCATCATAGTTATAGCTGCAACCTAACAGGAACTTCACTGGAAATGAATGTTAGAAATCATAATGGCATTTTGTTTCATGCAGTTTTATTTAGGGAAATGCTATTCGGGACATAAAAAATGGGGCTGACCTAGAAAGAAATAAACAACTGAGCCCCATAATGTCATGATTTGGTGTCAAGAATATTGTTTCCTGGGAAGATTCTGATGATGTTTTTATTTTATATTTCACCCCATCTTCTTTAATTTTGTTTAAAAATTAATTTACAGCCTTCATTACCAAGTTAAAGATTACTGGGGTGATTAAAGTCTTATATTTTATGTGTAAACAGAAGGAATCCTTATTATAGCATAAGGAATGATGCCAAAAGGATGACAACCTTCTTTTTTCTCAATTGAAGTCATTTCAATTCAATGCATATTTACAGAGCATGTTCTATTTGTAAGACATGAATGGTCACTTTATAGATTCAATAAGTAATGAGCCACAGTTCCTCTTAATATTTTACAACTGAGGTGAAACTTGTACAAAATATTACTATAATGAGAAAGAAGATGCATCAAGTGCCATGAGATACAAACCATGTGAACAGGAAGGAGTAAGAGAGTGGTCACTTCTAGTTGCACAAATGGAATAGATGTGAATGTCCCACAGGAATCAGTGGTTGGCTCATGGTATGCGTTGTTAGAGAGTTGCTAAAGATGAAAATCAAAACACTGATAGCTGAAATTGTGGAATCTGAGTCCTGAAACATTTAGTAAGTGGATTAAAGGAATTCCAATTAGTAAGAACCAGAGGTATAAAATTTTAAAAATAGGATCACCGCCACATATTTGAGAATTAAAGGATGTTGAGGAATGCAATGGATTCAGAGTGTGGAAAAGGGTAGTGGTATTACTTGGTGCTGGAGAAGCCAGCACCACACTTGGCAAGGTACTTTATATCTTTCTAAAGTGTGTGTATTTTATCAGCGATGGGAGTCACTGAATGCTTTAGAGTAGAGCATAGACTGGTGGCATAAGAGGGGAGAATGTCAGGGCAGAAGGTGGTGAAGAGATCAGGATGTTGATAAATGACTGGTAAGAGATGATGGGCCTTTTATCTGCAGTAGTGGCAGTAATAGAGGAATCAAAGGTAATATATTTTTGAGCTATTTCAGGAGTAAAATTAATAAGGCTCAGTAATTGCCTGGTTATAGAAACCAAGGGTGAAAATGGACTTGAAGAGGGTAGAGTCTATGGTTAGAAATTAGCAGTTGTTGATTCTTAGGAGAGAAAATCCACTTAGTGAACTAAAGCCCATTCATTTGATTGGTCAATTCATAAAATAGCTGCTCTCATGCATTTTAATACATTTGGAAAAGTGGATTTTAAGAAAATAATTCAAAGATCTCTTAAGGCATATTTCTCTTTATTTTGTCTCAAAATGTAGCATCAATGATGACAGGCTTTTAACCTTCTTTTTGGGGCTTAATAAGGTGTGCTGATGGACGAAATTTATTTGCCTATCAACTTTATAACTCCAAAGTGTTTCCTCCAGAAAGATAAACCAGAAACCCTTTTTAAAAAATAACAAAAATTATTGGCCCTATGGATATTGAGATTTCAGGTCTTTGAGGGGTAAACTGCAAAATCATCACTATAATCAGCTATTAGTGGCACTCTACAGTCAGTGTATTCATTCGATTGTTCTTGAGCAACTCTGATTAATCAGAAAAGACATTGATTCCACTTCATCTTAGCTCATAGAATTTAGGGTTATATATTTTAATTAGTTGGTACTAATACAAGGTTTTTAAAGCTTCTCTAGCTCATAAAGGAATTCTAATTTCTAATAGCACATGCAGTAGAAATAAAAATCAACCTCTCTATATAACATCTTCACTTTTACTTTTTGTAAGAGAAGCAAAGTAATTTTCCCTAGTAGATTAGATTTTTCAGATGAATAAATTCCTGTCAATATGTATCAGGAACAATCTCCTCCAATGCCATGGGATTCCTATTTATTTCACTTATTAAGTAATTGTGATTCCTTTAGCCTAAAGGTCCCTGCTCTTCTCTAAAAGACTGGCTTGTTCTCAGGAACCTGATTACTCTCAATGAACCCCTCCCTCTAGGCGTTCAAGGTAGCTCCCTTGTGAAACCAAAATTACGTTTTAACAATCCTTGGCACTTTAGAATTTACAAAGCACTTTGAAATATCTTGTCTCAATGTTATTCTCTTAATATTCTCTCAACCCTATGGTACAAAGCAAGTATCTATTATAGGAAAAGCATCTTTTTCAATAGGCTACTGAGGCAAAGAGCAATTTGAAAATTGAGGCCCTTATATGAACAATATTGATTCAGAATAGAAAATGCCTTGGGTGTATGACTGTGAGGGAAAAATAAAAATCTTTTGGAAAATAGGTCACGTGAAGAATTAGGGAATGGGTCCTGAGTAACACCATTTGCGTTCAAATTCTGGCTTGCCACTTACCAGTTGTATATCTTCTCAAGGCTTCCATGTCCTCAAGGGTATAATCATAGAATAACTGGATACACATACAAAGCTTAGAACAATGTTTCACACTCAGTTTTACAGTCCGCCCAGCCCCAAGGGGACCTCTGTAATTGCAAAATGCATGGGTGTTCACAAAGGAGGCTTTGTAATATTGTCACAATTCCTTCAAAACTAGTTCCTTGATATCTCTGTCCTCTCTAACTAATCCTCTAAGATTTTTCTTGAAACCCTGCTGACTGAAAACCTACCTCTCCAGATGTGCCCAGTCTTAGCCTTGGGTTTCTATTCTGCTCTGAGAAATCAACATTAAATTCCCAAACTTCTCTTCAGTCTTCATCTGTTCATGCTACTAAAGACTGTTTTATCTCCTGGAATTCTTTGATGTTTGCATAGTAATGGTTTATTCTATATAGCTTTGCTTCTATCTATTCTACCTGAAGATAACATACAGAAGTGAGGGGCGCCTGGGTGGCTTAGTCGGTTAAGCGTCCGACTTTCGCTTAGGTCATAATCTCGCACGGTTCGTGGCTTCGAGCCCCGCGTCGGGCTCTGTGCTGCCTGCCAGCTCAGAGCCTGGAGCCTATTTCAGAGTCTGTGTCTCCCTCTCTCTCTCTGACCCTCCCCTGCTCATGCTGTCTCTCTCTCTCTCCNACCCTCCCCTGCTCATGCTGTCTCTCTCTCTCTCCTAGAAATAAAAAAAAAAAAAAAAAGAAGAAGATAACGTACAGAAGTGAAAAACCACTAGATGAATTAACATATCTTTCTTTTGTTCTTAAATTTTTATCTTCTTAGGAGCACCTGGGTGGCTCAGTTGGTTGAGTGTTTGACTTTGTCTCAGGTCATGATCTCCTGGTTCCTGAGTTCAAGCCCCGAGTCAGGCTCTGTGCTGACAGCCTAGAGCCTGGAGCCTGCTTCAGATGTTGTGTCTCCCACTCTCTGCCCCTCCCCCACTTGCACTTTGTCTCTCTCTCTCTCTCTCAAACATAAATACAACATAATTTTTTAAAATTTATCTTCTTTATGTTATAATTTTCTGATTGGCTACAAGATGCTGCAATGTTCTTTTTAACTTAAAATATTGAACTGGTTACATGCCTGTAATAAGATAAGTAATGGACTAATTACATGTTCTTGTTCTTGTATAGGAGCTTTAGATAAATTCAAATAGATATGATATTCTGGATAGTTATGGAACTTTATGGCATCTTCTGGTGCCTATGTACAGTTTAAGCAAATGGAGGCTTCTCCTCCCCTATTGGCTGGAGGTGGAAGGGGCTGAGTGCATGGACATTTTTGGAGGAGAGATAGAGCAATAAAGACAACAGCAAGGAACACATGGTATCTGTTCCTCTTCTCAGTCTGAGTGACTTTGAGTTCTTATGGCAAGAAGGATGATAGCCACAGCAGGGCTACTGTAGGGACCCAAAAAGTTTGAACACAGACTTTAAGAGAGGACATTCTAACACATATCTCTGCCACTCAAATATATACACTCTATTAGAGACCAGAGTGTAGAGCCGGCACCCTGAAGATTCAAGAGCACACCAAAAGAGAAACAGGCACTTATTTAAAAAACTCTCCCAAGGAAAAAGATAGTGGAGAGTATGAATCTTTTTCTTGCTGAAGTCATTTGCAACCAGTTTCTCTTTTATCTTTTTTTTCCTCAGACTAACTTTAGATTTACAAAAGAAATGCAAAGATAGTACAGTTTCCCTCCATTCTTCACTTAGCTTCCTGTATGTATGTATGTGTGTGTGTGTGTTTGTGTGGCTGTCTGTGTGTATGTGTGGGTATTTGTGTTCATGCATTTATGCTGATGTCTCTGATTGTCTTCCAGCACTGCAAACTTCATTCTGTTTTTTTACCCTTTGTTTATTTGTAACTTCTTTCTCTGACAGAACCCTGACTCTCCTTATCTATAATTTAATTGTTTTTCAACTTCAGTATATATATATAGCTTTAGATATTTTAATCTGTATCCTAGTGAGAAACATATTTGCTAATTAGGATATAATGTGCATATGTACAGTAATTTTGGTCTCTAGGCAGTTTCTAGTAAAACATCAACTCCCTTTTTGTTTACCTTTTCAGTTGGTTATGTCATCCATTGATAATAAGATAGATTTTGTCACAGTGTACATATCCATCCTGGAATTCCCATAGCATTCCAGGGGCTGCTGTCCTAACAGTAAAACTCACTCTATATGGTGTAGAAGGTATGTGGGTTTTGATAAAGGTACCATCATATGTTCAAATCATATTAACATAGAAACTTATTTTAATCACTATAAAAGTTTCCTGTGTAGCCTCTTTGTAGTCAATTTTTCCCAATATTTGGCAACCACTGATTTGTTATGTCAATGGTTTCCCCCTTTCCAGATTATCACAACAGTGGAATCATGTAATATGTATCCTTTTAAGTCTTTTTCAGTTAGCAAAGTGTGTTTAAAATCCATAATTGTTTTGTTGATAAATATAATTCTATGCGATGGACATGCCACAGTTTATCCATTCACCTTTGAAGAAGATCTTGGCAGTTTCTAGTTTGGAGAGTTTATAAATTAAGTGCTTTAAACATTTATATACAAGTTTTTGTGAGAGCACACATATTTGATTCCCTTGGGTAAACCTCTAGAGGTATTATTACTGAATCCTATGTATCTTTAACTTGTAAGAAACTGGTAAGAGGTTTTACAAAGTGGCTCCACCATTTCTATCGATACTAGCAATGAAAAAAGAGGTCCTGTTGCTCTGCATCTGTACTGTTTGGTATTGACAGTTTTGTCTGTCTGTTTATTTTACCAGACACATGGTGGTTTCTCATTGTAGTTTTAATTTGAATTTGCCTAATGACTAAATACTGAGCATCTTTTTATATTTCTTTTCCATCCATATATATTTATTGAAGTATCTGCTTAGATCTCCATCATTTTTTATTGTTTTATTATTAAAATTGATTAGTCCTCATATGTTTGAGAGACAAATCCTTAATATTCTTGTCAGTGTGTAGCTTGTCTTTTTATTCTCCTAATAGTGTGTTTCATAGATCATAACTTTTTAATTCTGAAAAAATTCAATCTATAATAATTATTATTTACTTTATCAATTGTTTTTGATGTCATATTTAAAAATTTATTGCCAACCTCAAAGTCATACATATTTGTCCTACAGTTTCTTCTAGAAGTTTTATGGTTTTAAATTAAGGAAACCTCATGCTTTTTTGGTGGGGATGAAAACTGGTGGAGCCACTGTGGAAGACAGTATGGAGTTTCCAAAAAATTATAAAGAGAACTACCCTAAAACCCAGGAATTACACTACTGAGTATTTGTGAAGAATACTCATGTATCCCTTTGTTTATAGCAGCATTATTTACAATAGCCAAATTATGGAAGCAGCTCAAGTGTCCACTGATAGATGAATGGATAAAGAAGATGTAGTATATATGTATATGTGTAGTATACATATATTTATATAAAGAAGATGCCATATATATGTATATACATACATATACATAATTATATATATATATAATGGAATATTATTCAGCCATAAAAAAGAATAAAATCTTTCTATTTGCAACAACATTGATAGAGCTAGAGAGTATAATGTTAAGTGCAATAAGTCAGTTAGAAAAAGACAAATATCATATGATTTCATTCATATGTGGAATATAAGAAGACAAAATGAATGAACAGAGGAATAACAAAAAGAGATAAACCCAGAAACAAAATCTTAATTATAGAGAACAAACTGATGGTTATCAGAGAAGTGGTGGAGGGTTGAGTGAAAATAGGTGATGGGGTTTAAAGAGTACACTTACTATGATGAGCACTAAGTAATGTATAAAATTATTGATATATTTTACACCTGAAACTAATATAACACTGTATGTTAAGTATCCTGGAATTAAGATTAAAAACTTCAACAAATTTTACAGTTAGATCTGTTAATTTCAGTTATTTTTATGAAGATGTTTCATTTGTTTATACATAAAGATATTTGTTTTAGCACCACTTATTGAAAGATATTATTTCTAAATTGAATCGTCTTTTTAAAAAATTTTTTACAAATGTTCTATTTATTTCCGAGAGAGAGAGAGAGAGAGAGAGAGACAGACAGACAGGGTGAGCAGAGGAGGGTCAGAGAGAGAGGGAGACACAGAATCTGAAACAGGCTCCAGGCTCTGAGCTGGCTGTCAGCACAGAGCCGGATGTGGGGCTCAAACCCACGAACCACGAGATCATGACCTGAGCTGAAGTCGGACGCTTAACTGACTGAGTCACCCAGGTGCCCCAAATTGCCTCTTCTTTATCAAAAACTAAGTTTGTATGGGTCTATTTCTGTATTTTCTATTGTTTTCTATTTCTAATCTTTCAGCAATCCCATACTGTCTTAATTATTGTAAATTTATAGTAATATTGAAATTGGCACTGGGTCTTCTCCAGCATTTTGCTTCTTCAGAATTGTTTTTGGCTATTATAGTTCTATTTCTCCACATAAAGTTTTAAATTAGCTTAATAATATCTACAATATTAATGCTGAGATTCTGATCTGGATTGCATTGCATCTATAAAAACCACTAGGAAATTAATAATACTGAGTCTTCCAAACCACAAATGGGGTATATCTTTCCATTTATTTTTATCTGCTTTGTTTTCTCACTGTTTTTCAGTTTTCAATATTGAGAACTTGAACATATTTTGTTATATCTATACCTAATCATTTGAGGTATTGTGTTGTTATAAGTAGTGCTGGTTGTTTGATTTCAATTTCCAATTGTTCAAATTAATACATAAAAACAATATTGATTTTTGTATATTTACCTTGTATCCCACAACCCTCAAAGTGTCTGTAACCTTCACGATAAAATAGCCTGTTCGTTTATCAGCAAAATGAATTTATTTGGGAATAGCAGATGAATAGCAATTTGAGAGATGCAAACTACAGTGAACCATAGGCAAGACTAGACAACAAAGAAGAGGGGCTTGCTTTAGAGAGGAAAGGGAATTGGGAGATACTTGCAAATGAAAGTCAATTGGAGGAGAGCAAGTGTTCAGGTTGTGGCAACTTCTCATGTCCTGAATTGTAGTGGTTCTCATTGTCTGAGTTGTTACTGGGTAAAAAACAAAACAAAACAAAAATTAAGCTTCTTCCCATTGGGAAATACAGGATATACTTCTTGCTATTGGGATCTGCAAATGACAGTAGGTGGAAGTATGTGAGACCTCCCTCTTCAGAGCTTCCAGACTCCATTTTAAATGAGGCTTCTTTTATTCACCTTCATATTTCCCCCTTTTGATCAAGGTCTTTACTCAAAAGTACCGCTGAGCTAAAGTCAAGTTTTCTGCATTTAGTGGTTTCATCTCTTGATGATAGGAAGGACTTTTCCTGGTTGTCATGTTCCAGGTCAGAGGAAAAATACACAAATTGGAAACCATGGAGGCCACATTCAGTTTTGGAAATGTAGGAGGGATAATTCTCAGGCATTTCTCACCTGAAGTCTGTATCTTATCAGAGTTGTAAGCATTGGAGATTTTGAAGCACTGAGCTAGCATCACCCTATTGGGCACATCACTTATGCAGAGATTTGGCAGGCAAGAGCTACAGTACTTTAAAATAATTATGCAAAGCAGAGTCAAAAGCAATATAAGAATTATAGCTTGTACAATAGTTCTAAACCAGAGCCCACACCTGAAGTAATGAAAGAACCATGGATTGTTAGTTGAAATTTGTTGTAGCCAGTGTGCTCATTCCCTAATCTTATGTAATTAGGTTTCTACTTCCCTAGAGGAATCATCCATGTGTAAGAGGTGGTATTGACTATTGCACAAATTCCTCCTTGCTCAACAAATAGGTAACCAAGGGCTAAGCAATTGTAAAAACTAATGTAGTCAATGAGTCAAGTGATTGTTGTTGGGTTGCAATGCCTTGTCTGTGGAATCAGCAAGCTTTCCTAATGTTGGAAGACGTTTCTAATCATACATATATTGGCACTCACAACAACCCAAGGGAGAAAGTCTCTCTCTATGGAGGCAAACCCAAAAGCATATACACCTCTAAAGTTCCTATTTGAGGTGGCCATGGAAGTTTAATAGTATGGATCGATGGGAAGCTTATAATTTGTTATGGATGTTAATAGGGACAGTAAATGTCCCAATAAACATTAACTTCCAATTCACCAAACATTTTAGTATTCATATACCCATGGGAAATACTTTGTACTGAAGACAAAATTAAACCAGATGGAGAGCAGAGGACTCCAGCTAAGTTGTGATTATTGATAGATCGATAAGCTGGAATTTCCCAAATGATCCTTTCAAGCGAGGAATCAGTCATTTTGTGAGAGACCATCTTATTCTAAAGAGACCTTGTCTAAAAGTCTTACAGAGAGGAGTTAACCCATTTGTATTTTCCTTGAGTGCAAAGAGATCAATCACACTTATAGAAGAATCATAAGGGAGTAAAAATTGTATGATTAGCAGAGTTGGAAATACTTAGCTGAGTTGGTATGGTTATGATTGGGGAAAGGTTAAAACAAGGTAGGAGGACATCTGGCCATAATATCCTAACACAGTAGGCAACATCCATAAACTTACAGGTGTAATCAACAGTGGCATTTGGGATTAAGAAGAATTGGTTACAAGTAGAACCAAGAGGTCTTCAACTTCAACACTGTGAACAGATCAGTTTCTGGTGACAGGCCCAGCAGTCAGAAAGGTTTCCTCTGTGTGCAATAAATTGCAAAATGTTGTTAAGAGCATTGTCTTTCCATGAAAAAGAGGGAGAAAATAAGTTAAGAAATAACAGCAAGAAAAAGGCATACTCTTCCAGCTCTTGTCTGCTTCAACTCCTGGAAATCTTTACTTTCAGGCCACAAGCTGGTATGCAGGTCCAGTCAGGGTTTGGTGCTTTCTTTAGATGAAATACATGAAATCCGAGTCTAGTCTGTAGATTTGGGCAGCACAAGCATTGGCTATCTGATAGGGGCCTTTTCAGTGAGGTTGAAGAAAATCCTTTTGGGAGATCTTTCCCAGTAGTTGGTATCTCTGGGTTGCAAGGAATGAGGCTTAAGGTCTTCATCTCTCAAGAGCAGACTGTGGAAAGATTACTCTACTAACGCATGGTGATTTTTAATATACATTATTAGACCTTTGTAATTTGAAGTTTATCTCCTTTTACCAGCTGTGAATCAAATGAAGCAGCGGCTAGATGCATCAGGCATCCAGTAATTCGTTCAAAGACTGAGACTTTATGCATCTTAAAAGGGGCAGTGGTTTGGGACAAAATATTTGAAGATATTGTACAAGAAATTCTACAAATTTTGACAATTGAATCTTTTTTTTTCTTTTTACTTTAAATTTATTTATCTAAATTCAAGTTAGTTGACACACAGTGTAGTATTGGTTTCAGACCTTAGTAATTCATCACTCACATATAACATCTGGTGCCCGTCCCAAGTGTCCTTCTTAGTGCTCATCACCCATTTAGCCCATCCCAGCAACCCTCAGTTTGCTCTGTCTTTAAGAGTCTCTTACGGTTTTTCTCACTCTGTTTTTATATTATTTTTCCTTCCTTTTTCCTATCTTCATCTGTTTTGTTTCTTATATTCCACATGACTGAAATCATGATAGTTGTCTTTCCCTGACTGAATTATTTCTCTTAGTATAATTCACTCTAGTTCCATCCACACTGTTGCAAATGGCAAGATTTCAGTCCTCTTATCTCTGAGTAATATTCCATTGTATGTATATACCACATCTTCCTTGTATATTCATCAGAAAATGGACATTTGGGCTTTTTTTCATATTTGGGCCATTGTTGACTGTACTGCTATAAACATTGAGGTGTGTGTGTCCCTTTGAATCAGCATCTTTGTATCCTTTGGATGAATATCTTGTAGTGCAATTGCTGGGTCATATGGTAGCTCTATTTTTAATTGAGGAAACTCCATGCTATTTTCCAGAGTGACTGCACCAGTTTGCATTCCCACCAATTGAATCTTAATGATATTGTTAATGAATTTGACCAGCCCTGAGAACTGACAGTGCTAAGCATAATGAAAGTGTTGTAGAATCAACAAACAACACATATATGTCAAAGCACATGACTAGTGAAATGAGTTTCCCAGTCACTATGAGGTTTAAAGGCATTTCCCCAGGTAGGGATAATTTTTTCTAATAGAGTTTTGGCCACAGAAGAAACAGCACCTAGCCTACAAGGGAAAGCTCCAGTCCAATGAAGAAACATGCAAACCATCACCAAAACATGTTTATATGTATGAGATGGGGATATCTGTATGGAATCCATTTCTCAAAACTCGAATGTTCCACTGGGCAGTTTAAAGTTATTTGGAAGAGCACCGACAAGTTTTACTGAATTTTATTTTAGGCAGATAGAGCAAAGTAGATACTTTTTGTGGTCCTATTGATATTTCCTCACCAGTAATGATTAATAAAGCTTATTTTATGAATAGGCCAGTGATTTGATGCATATACAGTGATCATTAATGGGAATTTCAAAATCTCTGGCAGTACAGGATTGTTATTTGGCCCAAACCAGAGTTCTCTCTTTTGATCATACTGACAATTATTAGATTTTTAATGTTTTTCATCTTCTGTGACCAATTGTTGGGCATCTCTAGTCAGTTTTTCTAGATTGTCATTTGGGGAAACATCCCTTTGGACCATGACAGAAATTTGGTCTTGGTTTCTTTCAAAGCATCATTCTTGGCAAAAATATCAGTAAGTTTTGCTATCTTCAATCTTTAGGGAGTCAAGCTAAATGGAATGCTGAGGAGCCTCAAAAATAGCCAAAATGGCTGGTAAGAGTATGACATCTAATAAATTTTGGACGTAAGAACCATTTTTAGTTTTTTTTCCCCTGACTGGAAGTAAAAAGCCTTGATATTTACATATCATTCTCAAGTCATGAGCTACTTCAAAGTCTTACTATCAGTATAAATGTGATTTTGTCCTTAGAGTATAAGCTGAGTAAGAGCACATAACAGCATGTTGGACTGAGGTAGCCAAAGGCAAAGGTGAAACTTCAAAAATGTCATAAGGAGTTACAATAGCATACCTGGCACAGTATTTACCACTTTCACCCCTTAAATAAGAACCATTAATAAGCCATGTGAAGTCAGTATTATCCAAGTGAGTTTCTTATAAGTCATCATGGGGAGTCAGTCAAAAGGTGAACTGTCAAAGTCAACAGGCAGGAGGTGTGTCATCCATAAAGGAAGGAAGAAGTGTGGCAGGGTTAAGATTATCACAGTGAGAAAGAGTTATACGAAGGACAGTTAGCAGAAGGATTTCATAGGAGGTTAGGTGACTATCTAAAAGAGGTTGAGTATGATAAGAATTCAGTAGGGCTTCAGTATGGGGAACAAAGGTTGTTAAGAGAGATTCCATGACTACTCATGGGACAAAAGGACAGTGGAAAGAATGGTTCTGAGGCAAGGGAGGTATCCTTGTAGCACAGGGTCTAGCTGTTGGCTAGAATGTGCTATGGAAGTGATGACAGTTCCCAAGTGTTTAGATGAGTACTCCAAGGACATTTCCTTTTTCATATAGAAAAAGGAAAATGGGAAGTTCATTATTGAGATTTCCAAGGGCAGAGAGATTTCTTTAGCTTTCTTTTAAGTCCTTAAAGGCTAAGTCATCCTGATCTTCCCAAATATAAAGTCAGTTTTTTAAGTAAACCATATAGGGATTAGGCCATAAGAGAAGTCTGGAATCTAATTTCAGCACTAGCTGCTGGTCTGAAAAAACTTTACAACTGACATTTAGTTTTGGGTTTGGGGAGGTTTAAGATGTCATTAAGCCTATCTGTGTCTAAACATAGCTCTAGAGACTTTTCAAGATTATCCCAATTGACAGCCTTCATTCAGTGCTGGACCTGATCTTCACTGAAATATATGAACTAGCTCTGATATGTCAGAGAAACCAGGTTAACTTTGAATGACTATATTAAATTCCTCAGCAAATCTGTATGGACTCTTTGATTATTTGGGAAAATATTTACTTATAGCTCCTGGTCCAGCTCTAGTCCAGGATATATAAGAAATTAGGGGCTTAACATTTGGATCCTCAAAGAGTCTGATTTTTAAAGAGGCAGACTTTAAGAGGCTCAGGGAGGAGAAAGTAGGGAGAAATTCAGAGAAAAGGGGGAATTTAATGAGGTTTAGAATCAGGATGCAGAGGTTATAGAGGAAGTGGGTCAGCACAAAAGGCAAAAGGGAAAATGGTGCTAGTGGTGAAGCCTTGGCACAAAATGGTTGCCACACACCTGGAGACAGTGGAGACAAAGCAGACAGAAAAGACAAGATGGCACCCGAGACAAAAAGGATAGAGGAGAGAAGTACAGAGACTTAGAAGCTTTCTTATTTTCTTTCAATTATTTAACTTAGAAATGGCATTTTGTAAAGATACACCTTTAGAATTAAACAAGTTTAGAGCTTCAGCTTTCTAATTTAGTTCTGAGAAAGACAAGTGAAGGTCAAAAGTTCCCCATAATGACAATTGGAGTTCTAAATTACTTTTTTGTTAGGATGGTCCATTTAGTTATAAAATTTCATGAGGAGGGAAATAGTTTTTAAAAAACAAAACTTGCCAGAATTCTGGAAGGAGGGTACTCCTGATAGAATTTAGAGGATTTGGAGCCTATAATCTTAGTTTATAGCTCAGGAAATCAAATGACTACTTGTCAAAAGGATGATGCCTTCATGAAAAATAAAAACATACCCCAAATAAAGAGTTCAACCAAAGGAAGTGAGGCTGAATCTGAGAGGAGACTTATGAAAGTGAAAGGAAAAAGACAATTCACAGAAGCAGAGACTACAATCAGGGCTCAAGTGGGTAACTCACATGATTCCAAAGGTGGCTAGGTTCTCAGGGATTTGATGCCCTTAGATCCCATTTCTGACACCATGTAATATCAAGCTTAAAAATAGCCAGTTAGCTCACCAACAAAATGATTTTATTTAGGAACAATAAAGAGATTGCAATTCAGGACATGCAAACAATAGTGAACCATAGTGTCCTTTAGAGTACAAAAGGGAGGAGGGGACTTGTTTCTGTAGAGGAAAGGAGGAAGTTGAAAGGGGCGTTTTGGAATGAAAGTCCATTGAAAGAGAGTGACAGTTATGGGTTGTAGCAACTTCTCATTGGGTGTGTTGTGACAGTTCTCATTGCTTCGGTTGTTGCTGGGCAAGGAGATAATCTTCCCTCTTGCTGCTGGGGTTTAAAAAAAAAGTTTCTTCCTGTTGGGAAATGCAAGGTAATCTTCTTGCTAAACTCTGTAAATGGAGGTGCATGGTATTGTATGAGAGCTCTTCCTTCAGGGCTTTCTGACTCCATTTTAAATGTAGTTTTCTTTATTCATTTTCAGATTTCTTATTAATTTGTACATATAATTTTATTACTTCCTTTGTAACATGTATGCCTTTGATATTGTTTTATTACATTGGCTAAGATTTCTAGTGCAATTCTCAATAGGAGTAGTGAGGGTAAAATGCCTTGTCCTTTATCCAGACTTAGTGGGAATATGTTCAGTCCTTCCTTGTCAAGTTTGAAATTAGCTGAATTTTTGATGGATGACCTCTATCCACTTCAGAATCTTTCAGTTTCTAGTATTCTGAGAGTTTTTCTGATGAATAGTTTTGAATTTTGTCCAAAGTTTTCTTCTGCATCTATTGAGATAATCGTGTAGTGTTGAGTTTATTGATATGATAAATTAATTTTTTTCTTAAATATTTTATTGTCAAGTTGATTTCCATATAACACCCAGTGCTCATTCCAACAAGTGTCTTCCTCCATGTCCATATGATGAATTAATTTTTAAATGTCAATTCAACCTTACTTTCTCAGGTAAATTCCCACTGAGTTATGTATTTTTACTTTTAAGTATTGAATAATTTATAAAATATCTTATTATCAAGTTGAAGATCTTGGTGTCTGTGATCTCAAAGAATATTTGTGGAAGAGTTTTTGTAGAATTAGTATTGTTTCATCTTTAAATATCTAGTTGAATTTACCAGTAAAGTCATCTGAAACCTTGAGTGTTCAATTCTTCTCCTCCTCCACTTGCTCCTCCTCCACCTCTTTTATTCCTCCTTCTCCTCTTCTTCTCTCCCTCTTTCTAAATTGAATAGCTGACATACAATGTTACCTTAGTTCAAGTGATTCAAGAAGTTTATACGTTATACTATGCTCACCACGAGTGTAGCTACCATCTGTCACCATATGTTGCTATTATGATACTATTCACTATATTTCCTATGCTGTGCCCTGTATCCCCATGACTTATGCATTCCATAACTGGAATCCAGTATCTCTCACTCACCTGAACGCATTCCTCCCATGTCCTCACCCCCACCCCTCTGACAGCCACCAGTGTATTCTCTGTATTTGTGGTTCTCATCCTGCAATTTTTAAAAATATTTTTAGATCCCACGTAAGTGAAATCATATGGTATTTGTGTTTCTCTGATTTATTTCACATAGCATAATATTCTCTAGGTCCATCCATGTTGTTATTAAGTGGCAAGATCTCATTCTTATTATGGCTGAGTAATATTCTATTGCATATATATATCTATCAGTGGACATTTGGGTTTCTTCCATATCTTGGCTATTATAAATAATGCTGCAATAAACATATGGGAGCATTTATCCTCTCAGATTAGTGTTTTCATTTTCCTTGGGTAAATACCCAATATTGGAGTTACTGAATAATATGCTATTTTAATTTTTAATTTTTTAAATGTTTGTTTTTGAGAGAGAGAGAGAATGAGAGAGAGAGAGAGAGAGAGAATGAGAGGGAGGAAGAGGGGGAAGAGAGAGAGAGAGAAAAAGAGAAAGAGAGAAAGACAGAGGCAGAGCATGAGCAGAGGAAGGGGCAGAGAGAGAGAGAAGGAGACACAGAATCCAAAGTAGGCTTCTGGCTCTGAGCTTCAGCACAGAGCCTGATGCAGGGCTCAGGATCACAAACTGTGAGATCATGATCTGAGCCAAAGTTGGATAGTTAACCAACAGCCACCCAGGTGCCCAATTTTTAACTTTTAAAAGTTTTTGTTTGGGGCACCTGGGTGGCTCAGCTAGTTAAGCGTCTGACTTCAGCTCAGGTCATGATCTCACAGTCTGTGGCTTCAAGCCCCATCAGGCTCTGTGCTGACAGCTCAGAGCCTGGAGCCTGTTTCAGATTCTGGGTCTCCTTCCCCCTCTCACACTCTGTCTCTCTCCATCTCTCAAAAATAAATAAATGTTAAAAAAAATATAATAAATAAAAGTTTTTATTTATATTACAGTTAGCTAACATACAGTTTATTCTAGTTTCAGGTATACCCCTCATACTAATTTCCACACTGGCTGCACCAATTTATGTTTCCACCTACAGTGCATGAGTGTTCCTTTTTCTCCACATCCATGCCAACGTTTGTTACTCCTTGTCTTAATTCTAGCTATTTAACTGGTGTCAAGTGAAATCTTACTGTGATTTTGACTTGCATTCCCCTAAGGATTGGTGATTTTGAATATCTTTTCATGTGTGCACTGGTCATCTGTATGTCGTCTTCAGAAAAAATGCCTATACAAGTCCTCTTCCCTTGGTTTTTCTTTAAATTATTTATGTTTTTGGTGTTGAGATGTATAAATTCTTTATATATTTTGTGTATTAACCTCTTATTGGATATATCATTTGCAAATATCTTCTCCCATTCAGTAAGTTGCCTTTTCATTTTATTGTTGGTTTCCTTTACTTTGCAAAAGCGTTTTTGTTTTGCTGTAGTCCCAATAATTACTTTTTGCTTTTGTTTTCGTTGCCTGAGGAGATATATCTTTAAAAATGTTGCTAAGACTGAAGTAAAACAAAAAAATACTGTCTATGTTTTCTTTTATGAGTTTATGATTTTAGGTCTCAATTTTAGGTCTTCAATCCATTTTGAGTTTATTTTGTGTACAATGTAAGAAAGTGGTCCAATTTCATTCTTTTGCATAAAGCTGTTTTCTTATCCCATTTCTTGAAAATATGGTCTTTTCCCCATTGTATATTCTTGCCTCCTTTGTCATAGATTAATTGACCACATACGCATGAGTTTATTTCTGGGCCCTCCTGTTCTACTGATCTTATGTGTCTATTTTTGTCTCAGTAGTATAGCTTGAAGTCTGGATTTGTGATACCTCTAGTTTTGTTCTTTCTAAAGATTGCCTTGGCTATTTTGATTACATACAAATTTTAAGATTTCTTCCAGTTCTGTGAAAAATGATATTGCATTTTGATAGGAATTGCATTGACTATATAGACTGCTTTGAGTAGTACTGGAGATTTAAAACATATATATTAATTTATCTAATCCATGAACGTATAATATCTTTCCATTTGCATTGTCTTCACTTTCTTTTCATCAATATTTCATAGTTTTCAGCATGTAGGTCTTCAATCTCCTTAAGTTCATTCCTAGGTATTTTATTCTTTTTGGTGCAATTGTAAGTGGGATTGTTTTTCATTTTTCAAATTTTTAAAGTTTTTTCTGAGAGAGAGAGAGAGAGAGAGAGAGAGAGAGAGAGAATCTCAAGTAGGGTTCCTGCTGTCAGCACAGAGCCCAATATGGGGCTCAAACTCTCAAACCATGAGATCATGACCTGAGCCAAAACCCAGAGCTATATGCTTAACCAACTGAGCCACCTAGACACTCCATAATTGGTATTGTTTTTCTTAATTTCTCTTTCTGCTACTTTATTGTTAATGTATGGTACACAGTCAACTTCTATGTGTACTGATTTTGTAAACTCCAACTTTACTGAATTCTAACATTTTTTGTGAAGTTTGGGGGGTTTTATATGTAGAGTATATTATCTAGAAATAGTGACAGTTTTGTTTTTCCTTACTAACATGGATGAACTTTATTTCTTTTTCATGTCTAATTTCTGTGGCTAGATAGTGGAAGTTCTAGATGAATGCAAGTGTTGAGATTTGACATCCTTATCTTGTTCCTGATTTTAGACAAAAAGCTTTCAGTTTTTCACCATTGAGTATGATGTTAGCTGTGAGTTTTTCACATACGGCTTTTACTATGTTGAAGTATATTCTTTCTAAACCCACTCTGTTGAAAGTGTTTATCATGAACAAAGTTTGAATTTTGTAAGATGTTTTTTTCTGCATCTATAGAGGTGACCATATAATTTTTATCCTTCCATCTGTTAATATGATGTATCACATTGATTGATTTTTCAAATATTAAACTATCCTTACATCCCCAGAACAAATACCACTTGCTCACGGTGAATGATCCTTTTAACATATTATTGGATTCATTTATTAATATATTATTGAGGATTTTTATGTATATGTTCATCAGAGATCAGATTGTTGAGGTTATATATTTCATCTTCAGTGAGCATTGCTTATTTATACGAATATTTTTATAGTTGAGCAGTTTGTAATAGTCCAAAACTAAAGATAACTCAAATATCAATCACTACTAGAATGGATATATAAATTGTGGAATAATCATATGAAGGGATACTATTTAATAGAATATACCATTGTCATAGAAGATACATGCCTGAATATCCCAAACATAGCAATGAACAAAAGGCAAACAAAATAGTATATCTGTACTCTTCTATTTATATTAAGTTTAAAACTGTCAACACTAATTTATACTGTTAACTCTCAGGATATTATTTTTCTGGGGAAAGGAAGTGACTGTGAAAGGACATGAAGAATGCTTCTGGTGTCTGGTAATATATTTCTTGATTGTTTTTCTGGTTTTATAAATGTGCATAATTTTTGAAAATCATTGAATTGTACACTTACACTTTGAAAAATTACTCTATATACTTTAGTTTTTAATAATTACAAAGTAAATAATATAATTAGTATATTACTAAATATACTAAGTAAATAATTTTAAAGTAATCTTTAAAAAGTCTGTTTCCATGTGAATATAAGATAACCTTCAGACATCCCAAAAAGTTGCTGAATAAAAGTTGAGAGTACGATAAGGAAGAACTCCAAAAGCTGAGAATATGATTAAGGAAAAATGAACTCATTGTACACACATTAAATGGGATGGTCTAGGAGAATCGTTTATATAGATGCTTAAAGAAATTAATTTTTTATCATTTGATCAATTTATAATTTATCATCCCTCTCTCTCTCTCCATCTGTGTGTATGGGATTTTTTCCCACCCCTATCAAATGTCCAGAAATTTGGAGTCATACCATTATAGTCTTTCCTGATCTACCAATCAAAATTTCTATCCAACTATTTTTTATGTCTAATCATTTATTTTGGGAGAAAGTGAGAGCATACATGTGTAAATGAGGAATGGGAAGAAAGAGAGAGGGAGAGTTAGAATCCCAAGAAAGCTCCACACTGTTAGTGCAGACCCCAATGCAGGACTCCATCTTAGGAGCCATGAGATTGTGACCTGAGCTGAAATCAAGAGTCAGACATTTAACTGATTGAGCCACCCAGGTATCCTATCCAACTATTTTAGCCAGTAATGAAACAAGTTGGGAATAATCATGTTTTTCCAGAACCTAGGAAACTAATACTAATCACCCCCTCTTTCCTATCTAGCTATATGAATCTGTTCAGCAATTCAACCCAAGGTTATGCCAGGAGTTTTACTTATTGTGCTTCCTTCTTGTCCTAACAGTTTGTACTTTACAAAATCCAGTAACTTGTTCTGCCCACATTTTTTGGTATATGGGTATTTTGGCCCCTATATCAGTTTCCTGATACCAATTTTAATTTCTATAATTAATGAGGGATCTTTGGTCATATTTTTATAATTGCAGTTGCAAAATTTTTTGTCTAACATTTAACTAATTTGTTCTGGAAACCAAACTTACTTGAAGTTACTAAATAACCACTTACTCTCTGTTTGATTCTTAAGTCAGTAGTTATCATATTTATTTTATCTTATCTAATTAAAGGAGCCTCTTCCATGAGTGAGAGTACAGAAGATAAACTTGAAAGATGATTCTTATTCTGGTATTTATTAACATGGTACCATCTATTGCTAAATAGTAGACTTTATCTTTTATGTGTCCTTTCATTTATTCTACTTAGAAATTTGAGTGGGTTTCAGGAGCAGCCAATCAAAATGCCTTTCAGGAGGTGATAGATAAATAAATCCCAACAATAGAATATTGATCGGAGCTAAAAAGATATGAGGCACCAAGACTTAAAAAAACATGGAGGACATTTTGTTGCATGTTGCTAAATGAAAGAAGCCAACCTGTAATGGCTGCACACTGTGTGACTCCAAGGATGTAACATTCTCCAAAAAAAGGCAAATCTACTTAGACAATAAAAGAATCAGTGGTTGCAAGGGGCCAAGCATATGGAGGGATGGTCAGCTGGAGCACAGAGGTTTTATATGGCAGTGGAAGTGTTCTGTCTGATTCTAAAATGAACACATATCATTGTGTATTTCTTAAACCTGTTGAATGATCAATGTCAAGCGTGAGTCTTGCTGTTGTCCATACTTTAGTATGGACTTTGGGTGACAATGACTTGTCAGTGTTGGTTCATGGTTTATAACAAGTGACCACACTCATACTAGAGTTGAATGATGGGAAAAACAAGGTGGCAAAGAGGGTTGGTGTATTTGGGAACTCTGGAATTTCCACTAAATTATTCTGTGACAATAAAACTCCTCTAAATCAAAAAAATAAAATAAAATGCACATAATACATTAGCACTGTGGTAAACACATATAACTTATAAATAAATAAACATAATGGGGAAAAAGAAATTTGAGTGGTTTTTAAAAAATTACACTTATTATTTTCAGAAGCCCAAATTCATTTCTTTTTTTTTTTGTCTTCATGACAATTTACTACCATTTTATGTCATTCTTTTTTTGTGTCTTACATATATGTTGCTTTTCTTTCTAAGATATCTCTAGGTGATCATAAAATTGTATGTGAGAGGCAATAGTGTTTATAAAAAGAAAATAACTTTTTCAAGAGCAAGAGGTATAGTTATGAGACTTGGCTTTGTTACCCAATGACCTTGATTTGGTCCTTAATTTCTTTTAGAATCAATTACTCAATTACTTCATCATATACATATATATGTATATATGTATCTCAATCTACATATAAAGCATTGTATACTCTACTAATACAACATGTAGTGTGCATAATATATAATGTATACATACTTTATAAGAATAGTTTATGTAGTTTAAAAAATTTTTTAATGTCTATTTTTGAGAGAGAGACAGAGCATGAGTGGGGGGTGTAGCAGAGAAAGAGCCAGACACAGAATCTGAAGCAAGCAAGCTCTAGGCTCTGAGCTGTTAGCAAAGAGCCCAATGCAGTGCTCAAACCCATGAACCATGAGATCATGATTTGAGCCAAAGTCAGATGCTTAACATATTGAGCCACCAGGGCACTCCTTATGTATTTAACAATACACTAATTATTAAATTAAAATTTCCCCTTTCATGCCCTTATATTGGTAGCTATTTGCTTTCTCTTTCAGAGACCATGATCTATGTAGCTGTTTTCTTGACAGTACCAAACTGTCTTGATAACTACAGCATTGTAATACAGTTTGAAGTCCAGAATTGTGATGCTTCCAGCCTTGGTTTTCTTTTTCAACATTACTTTGGCAATGTGGGGTCTTTTCTGGTTCCATACAAGTTTTAGAATTACTTGTTCTAGTTCTGTGAAGAATGCTGGTAGTAATTGATAAGGATTGCATTGAATGTGTAGATTGCTTTGAGTAGTATAGACATTTTAACAATATTTACTCTTCTAATCCATGAGGATGTAATGATTTTCCATCTTTTTGTCTTCTTTCGTTTCCTTCAAAGCATTCTATAGTTTTCATGGTACAGATCTTTTACCTATTTGGTCAGGTTTATTTCTAGGTATTTTATGATTTTCAGTGCGATTATAAATGGGATCAATTTCTTGATTTTTCCTTCTGCTGCTTCATCTTTGGTGTGTATTTATCCAACAGATTTCTGTACATTGATTTTATATCCTGCGACTTTGCTGAATTGATGTATCACTTCTAACAAATTTTTCTTGGAGTCTTTCACATTTTCCACTTAGAGTATCATGTCATCTGCAAAGAGTGAAAGTTTGACTTCTTCCTTGATAATTTGTGTGCCTTTTTTTCTTTTTGTTGTCTGATTGCTGACAACAGTACTATGTTGAATAGTGGTGAGAGTGGATACCCCTGTTGTATTCCTGACATTAGGGAAAAACCTCTCTTTTTTCTCATTGAGGATGATAGTAGCTGTGTGTCTTTCATATACGGCATTTATAATGTTGAAGTATGTTCCTTCTATCCCTACTTTCATAAAGGTTTTTTATCAAGAATGGATACTGTATCTTGTCAAATGCTTTTTCTGCATCTATTAAGAGGGGTTGTGTGGTTCTTATCATTTCTTTTATTAATGCAGTGTATAACATTGATTGATTTGGGGCTATTGAACCACTCCTGCAGCCTAGGAATAAATCCTACTTGATCATGGTGAATAATTCTTTTAATGTATTGTTAGATTTGATTTACTAGGATCTTATTGAGAATTGTTGCATCCATGTTAATCAGGGAAATTGATGTGTAATTCTCCTTTATAGTGGGGTATTTGGTTCTAGTTTTAGAATCAAGGTAATGCTGGCCTCATAGAAGGAGTTTGAGAGTATTCCTTACATTTCTATTTTTTGGAACAGTTTGAGAATAGATATTAACCCTTCTTTAGAAATCCCCTGTGAAGTCACAGGCCCTGGACTCTTTTTGTTAAGAGATTTTGATTATTGATTCAATTTGTTTACTGGTTATGGTCTGTTCAAATTTTCACTTTCTTCCAGTTTCAATTTTGGATTTGAAATTTTGGGTCTTCCAGTTTATATAGTTTAGGAATTTATCCATTTCTTTCAGAATACAGAATTTGTTAGCATATAATTGCTCATAATAATCTTTTACTACTGTTTGCAGTGTTGGTTGTGATCTTTCTTCTTTCATTCTGATTTTATTTATTTGAGTCCTTTCCTTTTTCTTTTTGAGTTTAGCTAGAGGTTTATAAATTTTTTAATTATAACAATCTGCTCCTGGTTTCATTGATCCGTTCTGTTTTTGTTGTTGTTGTTATTATATATATATACACACACACACACACACTCACACATATATATACACACATATATATGTATAAATATATTTATTTATTTATTTATTTTTGCTCTAATCTTTAGTGTTTCCCTTCTGCTGCTGGCTTTACACTTTATCTGCTATTCATTTTCTAACTCCGTTAGGTATAAAATTAGGTTGTGTAATTGAGACATTTCTTCCTTCTTTAGGAAGGCCTAAATTGTTATATACTTCTCTCTTATGGTAGCTTTTTCACATTCCAAAGGTTTTGGACTGTCTTGTTTTCATTTTCATTGGCTTCAATGTACTTTTTATTTCCTCTTTAATATCTTGGTTAACCCATTCATTCATTAGTAGGATGTTCTTTAACCTCCAAGCATTTGTGACCTTTCCAAAATTTTTCTTGGGGTTTATTCCAAATGTATATAGTGCTGTGGTCTGAAATTATGCATGGTATGATCATCATCTTTTTTTTACTTATTGAGGGATGTTTTGTTACCCAGTGATCTATTCTGGAGAATATTCCATGTGCACTTGAGAAGAATGTGTATTCTACTTTAGAATGAAATGTTCTGAATATATCTGTTAAGTGCATTTAAAGCCTTTATTTCCTTGTTGATTTTCTGCTTAGATGATCTTTCCATTGCTGTAACTGGAGTATTAAAATGCCCTATTGTTGTATTTGTTATCAATGTGCATCTTTGTGTTTATTTATTGATTTATATATTCTTCCAAGTTCGGGACATAGTATTTACAATTGTTAGATCTTCTTGATGGATAGACCCCTTAATTATGATACAATGCCCTTCTTTATCTATTCTTACACTCTGGTTTAAAATAGTTTCTCTGATATAAGTATGGTTACTCCAGCTTTCTTTTGATGTCCATTAGCATGAGAGATGCTTCTCTATCCCTTCACTTTTAATCTACAACTGTCTTTATGTTTAAAATGAGTCTCTTGTAGGCAGCATATAGATGTACCTTTTTTTTTTTTAATCCACTGATACCCTTGTCTTTTGATTGGAAAGTTTAGTCCATTTATGTTCAGAGTGATGATTGAAAGATATGCATTTAGTGCCATATGTTGCCTGTAGAGTTGGAGTTTCTGGTGATGTTCTCTGGTCCTACGTAGTCTTTGTTGCTTTTGGTCTGTTTTGTTTTGTTTTGTTTCTGTATTCAAAGAGTCCCCCTTAAAATTTCTTGCGGGGCTGGTTTAGTGGTCACAACCTCTTAGTTTTTGTCTGTCTGGGAAACTCTTTCTCTCTCTTCTATTCTGAATGACAGGCTTGCTGGATAAAGAATTCTTGGCTTTGTATTTTTCTCATTCAACACACTGAATATATCCTGCCACTGCTTTCTGGCCTGCCAAATTTCTGTGGACAGATCTTCTGCAAATCTTATCTGTCTTCCCTTGTAGTTTAAGGATTTTTTTTTTTTTTTACCCCTTGCTTCTTTCATGATTCTTTCCTTGTCATGTATTTTGTGAATTTGACTATAATATGCCTTAGTGATGGTCGAATTTTGTTGAATATAGGAGTTCTCCATGCTTCCTGGATTTTGATATCTGTGTCCTTCCCCGGAGTAGGGAATTTTTCAGCTATAATTTCCTCACATAAACCTTCTGACCCCCTTCCCCCCTTTTTTTTCCCTCTCTTCATCTTCTGGGACTCCTGCAATACAAATATTATTTCTCTTTAATAGGTCACTGAGTTCTCCCTAAGTTTTGTATTGTAATTTTTTGCCTTTGTTTCCCACTTCTTTTCAACTTCATTATTTCTGATAAGTTTTTATTCCATATCACTGATTTGCTGCTCTGCTTCATCCATCCTTGCCATCATGGCATCCATTCAAGGTTGTATCTGGGTTTTAGCGTTTTTAATTTCACCCTAACTAGACTTTATTTCTTTTTATCTCTGCAGAAAGTGATTCTCTGGTGTCTTCTATTTTTTTTTAAACTCCAGCTAATATTCTTATAATCATGGTTTTAAATTTTAGTTGAGACATCTTACTTATATCTGTTTTGATTAAAGCCCTGACCATCATTTCTCCGTTATTTCTTTTTGAGTGAATTCCTCTTCCTTGTCATTTTGGAGGAAAGAAAAAAGATAATAAAATTAAATTAAAAGTTTAAGTTAAAAGGAAAACAAAACAAAAATAATGGAAGTTAGATCCTAGTTGTGTTTCAGTCTGCTTGTTAAGAGAAGCTTGAAAGAAAAAAAAAGAAATTTTAAAACAATTTTTTAAAAATTTAAAAAGAATTAAATATAAAAAGTTTGCTCTTTCTGTATCCAAGAAAGGGGAAAAAAAAACCACATAAAAACAGAAGCAAAATGAATGAAGAGACAAAAAAACAAATGAGGGCACTTGGGTTTTTCAGTCACTTTAGAGTCTGACTCTTGATATTTGCTCAGGTCATGATCTCACAGTTCCCGAGTTTGAGCCTGTGTTGGACTCTGAGCTGACAGTATGGTGCCTGGTTGGGATTCTGGCTCTTCCTCTGATTCTCCCACACTCAATTTCAATCTCTCTCTCTCTCTCTCATAAACCTTAAAAAAAATAAAATCCCAAATTAAAGTAGATCCAGTTTCCCCTAGAAATGAAACCTTGTAGCACAGTATAATCCATAGATTAAGCGGGTAGAAGGTATTTATATGGGTCTTCTGTGGGAGGAGCCTGTCGCACTGGGTCTTAGGTCAACTTGCTCTATTGGAGAAGTGTCTAGAGGTCACAGGTGGGCAGGGCTTGGTGTAGGCTCATTGTCCACTTGGTGGCACTGCTTAGCTTACTGGGATCAATTGATGTGGGTGGGCTAGAGGTGAAAATTGCCTCACCACACTCTAGTCTCTAGAGAGGGAATTTAGTGCCTCACAGACATGCCATCAATCATCCCTCCTTTGTCTCAGGCTTCTGTCTGCTCCCTGCCTTTACCCTGTCTGTGTCCAAGCTGTCCACCTGCTGAGAAAAACCTCCCTCCAGAGTTCTATCTCAGATGGGACTGTGTTTCAAAGTTCCACACTTCAGAGACCCTGTGACTTAGACCCATACTGATCCTCTGTGGGAGGCTCTTGTCAAGCAATGGCCGGGTACCGAAAATGTTCCAATTTTTTGTCCCAGAAAATGTTCATGTGACCACAAAACAGCAGAGGCTCAGAGTTTATGTTAAATCACAACACAAATGATGCCAGGGTTTGCTGTTCTCAGCTGGTGTCTTTGTTCCTATACTGGTAAAAATGGCAGCTCTTTGGAGCCAACCCGGACTTTGCCGGCAGACAGGCAGCATCATCTCCAACCAAATTCACTCAAGGAGGGAAACTGCTTCTCCCTGTGCAGCACAGGGAGACCCTACTGCCTGTTTGTAAGCATTCACCCTGCTTCCTCACCAGAGCACCACCTCATATGGAGCCCTGAAATTTCAGACTCTGTGCCTCACTGTTTATTAAATACTGGTGGTACTGAAACACTCCCCTTTTTATCTGTCAGTGGTTTTGGGTTTGCAGATATCTTATCCGGTGCCCTGCAAGTGTTTCACTCTCTCTAGCTACTTTCTGGAGGAGTACTTTTCTTGCATGATCCCAACATGCTTCACTCTCTCCTCCTTTCTCTTTCTCCCCTCTCCCTCACAAAATGGCTCCCTATCTTCCTTGCGACTGTGGCTTTTCTCTCCGTCAGTGCACCTCTCCACACCATGTACCTACCAAGATCTCTCATTCAAATTACACAGATGGTTGCATTAATCCTCAAATCAATTTCCTGGATGTTCAAAAACGGTTTAATGTTGATGGAGGTGTGTTTCAGGGATTAGAGAAGCTCAGGGTCCCCATACTACTCCACCATGTTAACTCCTCTCAATACATTTTCTTTATTCTATAATCAATAGTACTTAACTATTGTAAACAAGGCTGCAATGAACAAAAGTGTGCACATATCTCTTTGAATAGGTGTTTTTGTTTTCTTCAAATAAAGACCCAGAAATGGGATTGCTGGATTGTATAGTAGTTCTATTTTTAACTCTGAGAAGAATCTCTGCATTGTTTTCCAAAGTGGCTGCGCCAATTTACATTCCCACCAACAGCGCATAAAGTTTTTCTTTTCTCCACATCCTAGCCAACAGCTAATTTTGCCTTTTTGATAAAAGCCAATATGATATGTATGGGTGAGGTAACATCTCATTATGGTTTTTTTGCATTTTTCTGATTAGTGATGTTGAGCATCTTTTTATATGCCTGTTGGACATCTGTAGGTCTTCTTTGGAAAAATGTCTATTCAAATCCTCTGCCCATTTTTAATCCGTTTTTTATATTAAGTTGTGTAAGTTCTTTATTTTGAAAATTAAACCCTTATCTGATATATGATTTGCAAATATCTTCCACCCACTCAGTATGTTACCTTTTTATTTTGTTGATGGTTTCCTTCACTGTACATTAATTTAATGTAATCCCATTTGTTTATTTTAGATTTTACCTTCATGGTTTCAAGTCTTACATTTAGGTGTTTAAATAATTTTGAATTTATTTTAATATATGGTATAAGATAGTGATTCACTCACATTCTTCTACATGTAGCCATCTAATTTTACCAATATCATTTAATAAAGAGATTGTCTTTTCCCCCTTGTATATTCTTGCCTGACTTGTCAAAGGTTGATTGATCATATATGTATTGGTTTATTCCTAGGCTTTTTATTCAGTTCTGTTTACCTTTGTGTTGGATTTCATGCCAGAATCATACTGTTTTGATTACTATAGGTTTGTAGAATAATGCGAAATCAGGAAACTTGGCAACTTTAGCTTTTTTCTTAAGACTGATACACTCATCTGGGGAATTTTATGTTTCTATATAAATTTTAGGATTATTTGTTCCAGTTCTGCTGCACTGAGCCTGTAGATTGCTTTTGGTAGTATGAATATTTATTATATGAATTTGAATCCACGATCACAGTATAGCTTTCCATTTGTTTATGTCATCTTTAATTTCTTTCAAAATGTCTTACTATTTTCTCAGCACAGGTCTTTCACCTTCTAGATTAAGTTTGTTCTCAGCTATTGTTTTCGGTGCAATTGAAAATGTTTTTCTTTTTAATTTCTCTTTCTCCTGCTTCATTATTTGTGTATAGAAAGACAACAGGTTTCTGTACATTGATTTTGTCTCCTGCAGCTTTACTGAATTCACTTATCAATTATAATAACTTTTTGGTGGTATCTAGGGTTTTCTATAATAGTATCACGTCATTCGCTGATAGTGCCAGCTTTACCTCTTCTTTACTAATTTGGATAATTTTTATTTTTCTTGTCTGATTGCTGTGGCCAGGACATCCAATATTATGTTGAAGAAGAGTAGTGAGAGTGGACCTTGTCTTGTTCTTCATCTGGGAGAAAAAAACTGTTTTTCACCATTGAGTGTGATGTTAGTTGTGGATTTTTCATATATGGCTTAGGTATTTTCCTTCTATACCTACTTTGTTGAGAATTTTTATCATGAATGGGTATTGGGCTTTATCAAATGCTCTTTTCTGCACCTATTGAGATGATCATGGGCTTTTTGTTTTTATCTTTTATATTGTTAATGTGATGTATCCTGTTGCTTGATTTGCAAATATTAAGCTATCCTTGCATCCCAGGAATATATCCCACTTGATTATGGTCAATTATTTTTTTAATTTATTGTTGCATTCAGTTTGCTAATAGTTTATTGAAGATTTTTGTATGTATGTTTGTCAGAGATTTGGACTGGCAGTCTTCTTTTTGTAGTGTCTTCTAGTTTTGGTATCAGAGTAATGCTGGCTTTATAGAATGAATTTGAAAGCTTTCTTTCCTCTTCTAGTTTTTGGAATAATTTGAGAGGAATAATTTGAGAATAATAGGTATTAACTCTTCTTTAAATGTGTAGTAGAATTCATCTTTGAAGGCATCTGGTTCTGGAATTTTGTTTGTTGGGAGATTTTTGATTACTACTTAAACTTCATTGCTAGAAATTGCTCTGTTCAAATTTTCTTTTTCTACTTCAGTTTTGGTAGGTTATGTTTCTATGAATTTATCCACTTATTCTAGGCTTTCTGATTTGTCAGCATATAGATTTTCATAATATGCTCTTATAATCCTTAGTATTTCTGCGGCATTAGTTTTTATTTCTCCTTCTGATTTGATTTGGGTCATCCTGTTTTCTTGAGTCTGGCTAAAGGCTTATCAATTTTAGTGATCTACTCAAAGGTAGGGTTCACTGAACTTTTTTTTTTTTGTCTTTTTCATTTATTTCTTCTCTAATTTTTTAAAAATGTTTTCCTTCAACTAGCTTTAGGCTTTATTTATTCTTTTTCCCCCTAGCTCTTTTAAGTGGAAGGTTAGGTTGTTTATCTCAAAACTTTCCTTTTGAGGCAGGCCAGTATTGCTATAAATGTTTCTCTTGGAACTGCTTTTGCTGCATCCTGCAGATTTTGGAACAATTTTCTCTTTGATTTCTTGGTTGACCCTTTCATTACTTAGTAGCATGTTGCTAGTTTGCATGTATTTGTGTTATTTCCAGATTTATAAATTGTAATTTATTTCTAGTTTCCTACCATTGTGGTCAAAAAGGTCCTTGATATGATTTCAATTGGGACTTTTATCTTGGAGGAAGCTTTTAAATTACTGATTTAATTCATTACTTTTAATTTATTCTTTTTTGTTTTGTTTTGTAATTCAGTCTTGGAAGACTGTTTCTAGAAATTTGTCCATTTCTGCTAGATTTTCCAATTTGTTAGCAAACATTTGTAGTAGTTTCTTATGATCCTTTGTATTTCTATACTATCAATTGAAACTTCTTTCATTTAAGATTTTATTCATTTGGGACCTCTTGTTTTCTTTCTTAATGAGCCTGGCTAAAAGTTATCAATTTTCTTCGAACAATCATCTTTTAGTTTCTTGGATGTTTTCTATTGTTATTTAAATCTGTATTTTATTTATTTCTGCTCCAATCTTTTTATTTCCTTACTTCTACTTATTTTAGCCTTTGTCTTTTTCTGGTTCCTTTAGGTGTAAAGCTGGAATTCTCTTCCCCAGATTTTTCTTATTTCTTCAGTCAGGCTTGCATTGCTGTGAAGTTCCTTCTTAGAACTGTTTTTGCTGCATTCCACAGATTATGTTTCCATTTTAATTTGTCTCAAGGTAGTTTTTAATTTACTTCTTTGATTTCCTCATTGAACTATTGGTTTTTCAGTAATATGTTATTTATAGACCATGTTTTTGTTTTTTCGAGTTTCTTCTTGTGATTGTTTCATACTGTTGTTTGAAAAGATGCGTGATATTATTTCAGTCTTCTTGAATTTATTGACACTTGTTTTTTGTGCAAACATCATCTATCAGGCAGAATGTTCCATATGCATTGCAAAAAATGTATATTATGGAGATTGGAGATGAAAAGTTCTGTATAATAAATCTGTCTGGTCTAATGTGTATTTAAGGCTACAGTGTCCTCAGTGTTTTGGGTGTGAATGATTTATCCCATTGATTTAAGTGGAGTATTATAGTGAGTCCCTATATTATTGTCTTAACATCTATTTCTCCCTTTATTAATCTTTGTTCTATGTAATTAGGTTCTATTTTGGGTGCATTAATATTTACACATTTACCATCTTCTTTGATCTCTTTTTTATTATGTAATTTCCTTGTCTTTTATTATAATCCCTGTTTTATAGTCTATTTTTTCTTATATAAGTATTTTTAGCTTTCTGTTTCAATTTGCATGGAATACATTTTTCTATCTTTTCACTTTCAGTTGTTTTTTTAAATCTGAAGTATCTTTTAGATATCATATGAATGGTTCTTGTTTTTTTATTCACTTAGCAACTCTGTGCTTTTTGATGGGAACATTTAGTCCATTTACAATTCAAGTAATTTTTAACAAGTGTGTACTTATAGACATTTTTCTGTTTTGTTTTCCAGTTGTTTATGTAGTTCTTCTTTGGTCCTTTCTTCTCTTGGATTCTTCCCTTATGATTTGATGTGTTTCTTTATTTTTTATGTATTGAAGTTTTGGGTGTGGTTATCATTAGGTTCATATATATATTGACCTTTATCTGTGGCAGTATGTTTTAAGCTGATAGTTGCTTACGTTTGGTCACATTCTAAAGCACTACATTTTTACTCTCCCTAATATATTGTATGTTTTTGATGTCTTATATTACATCTTTTTATCATTCTTGATTGCCTCAAATGTATTTTTACTTCATTTATTGTATTTTTAAACTCTGATTGGTTCTTATATTTTTAAATTCTTTGTTGAAGTTCTCAGAGGCTTTATCCATTTTTCTTCCAAGTTCAATAAGCGTCTTTATAATACATTTAAAATGTTTGGTATAATTGACACACTATGTTAGTTTCAGGTGTACAACTTAGTAATTTGACAAGTTAATACATTATGCTATGCTCCCCCAAAATATAGCTACCATCTGTCTCATTACATCATTATTACAGTATCCTTGTCTCTATTTTTTATGCTCTGTTTTTTATTCTCATGACTTCTTCACAAATGGATCCCTGTATCTCCTCCCCTTGATTCATTTGTCCACTCCCCCCACCTTCTCAACTGGTAACTTTCAGTTCTCTGTATTTATAGTTCTGATTCTGCTTTTTGTTTATTAATTTTTTAAGATCCCATTCATGAGTGGAATCATATGGTATTTGTCTTTCTCAGAATTATTTTACTTGGCATAATACCCTCTAGGTCCATTCCACATTGTCTCAAATGGCATGAGGCCACCCTCTTTATAGGTGTGTAATATTCCATTGAATATGTGTACATAATTTCTTTATTCTTTATACATTTTCTTTATTCATCCATCTGTTGATGGACAACTAAGTTGCTTTCATTTCTTAGTTATTGTAAATAATTCTGCAATAAACATAGAGGTGCATATATCTTTTTGAGTTAGTGTTTTTATTTTTTCCTGATAAATACCCAATAGAAGAATTACTGTATCAGATGGTATTTATGTTCTTAATTTTTTGAGGAAACACCTTACTGTTTTCCACAATGACAGTACCAATTTGTACTCCCACCAACAGTGTATGAGGGTTCCATCAGTATGTCTTCTTTGATAAAACATCTATTCAGGTTTTCGGCCCATTTTCTGGTTGGAGTTTTTTGGTGTTAGGTTGTATTAGTTCTTTATATATTTTGGGTATTAACCCATTATTGGGTATATCTTTTCTCATTTAGTAGGTTGGACTTTTTTTTGTTGATGGTTTCCTTTGCTGTGCAAAGGATACATCTATTTTGATGTATCCCAAATATGTTTATTTTTGTTTTTGTTTCCCATGATTAGGAGATATATCTAGCATAATGCTGCTATGGCTGATGTAAGAGAAATCACTGCCTGTTTTCTTAAATTTTTAAAGTTTTATGGTATAGTTTAATCATTACTTTAAACTTTTTATTAGGTAAATTATCTTTTTCCTCCCTGTGGTTTTATCTTATTCTTTCATTTTGAGCATATTCATTTGTACCCTCATTTTATTTGAATTTCTCTATTTCCATCAATTAGGCAGAACATCTATCTTTCCTAACCTTTAAGAAATGGACTTAGGAGAATCCTGTTTAGAATGTGTGTGTCTGAAATATTTGGCTGGACTGTTGGACCTGGAATCAGTATGAGCTGTCCCATGGTACTATGGTGGCTCCAGAAGGCTGGCAAGAGTGGTATGATCTACAGACTGAGGCTTCACTTGGATGGCCCTAGCAGTCTAGCTATAGCACTTGGGTCCTGCTCCTATCCACATTATCAAAGTGGAGGAGGAAAGTAAATGTAATAAAAAGGCCTTTATCTGTGGCTTTGACCTCAGAAAGAGTTGTACTAGTTTCCTACCTGATTGGTGGATGGATTTCCTTTGTTTATAGTTTTCACTATTTAAACTACTTTTTTTTTCTGGGTTTGCACCTGGATGGGCAAGTTGTCACATCCTTGGGGGTGTTCCTATCATCTCTGTGTCTTTGTCTTTCCTACACTTTTCTATATGGTCCCTCTTTCATTTGTTGTACTAAAGCTATCTACTCACAACTCAGTTCTTCAGAAGAAATTGCTCTCTATATAGGTGTAGATTCGTTGTGTCCATGACAGGAGATTTCAGGGTTTTCTGTGCTGACATCTTGCACAATACCCTAGGAGCACAATTTATAAAAGTGTTAATTGGTGACTGCACATATGATCCTATATTATTTCACTTATTCCCCTTAACAACTTAACAAGATGGGTACTAATATTATACCCATTCTGCATTTGGAAAAACTAAGACCTAAGTTGGTCACAAAATTGACTATGTGGTCACCCATTTGACTAAACAAGTGCTGAACTGGGATCTGAACTCATGGACATTTCTCAAGCCCAGATAAAGAGCTGATGAAATTACCTGCCCATAATAATTACTACTATTTATTACTGTCAACTAGGATACATTTCAGGTTCCTTACAATTAAAACAGTTTAACTATATAGTCATCAGTGGGTTTGATAGTACACTTACATCTCAGTTACCCATGTCAGAAGCATTTCTAAATCTGAGGAGGAAATGACCATATTTTTTGTATATCTCATCCTTCTGGGTAGTAAAAATAACTCTGGTTTTCTTTGACATCGTTAAATTCTATTATTCTTTAGAATAAGAACAGCTGCATTCTCTTCAGCTTCAGATCTGTTTTACACCTCCTATGACTATGAATCTGTACTACTCATTCTCTCATGATGGGGTATCTTCCTTTTTGATCTTGACTGTAATCTCCCTCTCTCAAAATATTCCTGTTTTGCATTCTTATTTGGCATCTTCTTTTATATATTAGAATTCTTCTGGCTTCTTAATAAGCCAGAATATTTAAAAAATAGCTCTCAAATGTCTTCACTTGAGGGGAGATATCAGTGGTAGTTACAAAACGTGTTTTATTCCTAAACCTCTGAGATTTCAAGCATTGCTGTAGACATTTTTTGCATTAGAACTTTCTTGTGCCTAGGAAAACACATGAAGCAGAGGTAGAACACTGCTGAGTAATAGAAGTTAAATGTAGACAAAGCCATTACCCCATCACTAAAATTTGGATTCTCTGCTGATCAGTTTGGTTTTGATTTAATGGACCAGATTGGGAAACACAACAAGCCCATGAATCACTAGGAACTGAATGTTATTCTTCTCTCTTTGCCCCCATGGAATTCTGTCTCATAGCTCAGACAAGGTATAGAGGAGAATTCCTTCAAGGCTGCAAAGCAGTCCATTTAACTCTAGGCCCTGAGAGAGCCTTGAGTCAGCTTGCTGCAGATTCCACCAGTGAGCTTTGACTTCTCAGCAATCTCTCTCTTGAGAGGCTTCCCAGAAATCCATCCGTTCAGCTCACCCCTGAATGCACTTTGAGCAACTGGCTGCCTCTCCTGTAAGCACGTTATTAATGGTCTCTTTTCAAAAGCAGAGATAGTGCCCTGGAAAATGTGATATTGATTTTCCCCTCCTTTCTCACTGTTTCAATCACTGCTCGTTTGAATGGCTTTCATTTTTAGCAACAACAAGAGAATCTTCGAAGAAAAGTGGTTTATAGGATCAGCCTGAAATAAAATCACTGCTCAATTTAAGCTCTGAAAAATACTATTGATATTTTAATAGAAGTTTGGCGAGCCTATTGCCAGCTCAATAATAGCTACAAGGAGTTTATACACAGAAATCATACTTAGGGATCGTTTTATTTCTTAGGCAGTATGTGTTAACAGCAAATAACGGTTTAAACCTTCACTCACTTCCATACTGTATACATCAAGAGCCTCAAGAGTGTGGAAATGTTCAGAGTACTTCAAAAACGGGTGAAAGACTTTCTACAACTCAAATGATTTGTCTCTAATTGGCCCTTGTTGAGGAAACCTTGGTTGGTTTTCTCTTAAGCTCTTTATTTTCCTATGTTGGCATCAGGAAATCCCAACAATTTTATAGCTGAAAGACATAAGGATAGTGTCGTAAATGGGTTTGGTGTATGGATGAGAAAAGCAAAGCTCATTTCACGGTGTGATTTAATGGAGGTGGCACAGTCTCAAATTCCTGTCCAGGACTCCCTCTCTGTGGGCACCTGGAATTCTACCTACCTGAACTTTGTTATAGTTCTGACTTCTCTCCTCCATTTTCCTCCCATAGTCTCAAAAATACCCATGGATCTTCTCCATGTTTAATCCTCATATGCTGTACAAATATACTCACATATGAGACACACTAGTGATAAAATATTATTTGGTATATTACTTAGAATATTACCTTCAAGGATCATGTCAAGGACCACCTCTTCCAGGAGACTCATGTGTGACATCAGTCCCTATCAATGTCAGTCTTTTCTGTCAGCCCCTGTAAATCCTTGAAAATGCCTTGATTTGCCCTTAATTATTCTATGTGTGAACAAAGATTTCTATTGAGGTATTTAAAATAAACATTGATTGGGGCGCCTGGGTGGCTCAGTAGGTTAAGCATCCGACTTGGGCTCAGGTCATGATCTCACGGTTCGTGGGTTCGAGCCCCGCGTAGGCTCTGTGCTGACAGCCAGCTCAGAGCCTGGAGCCTGTTTCAGATTCTGTATCTACTTCTCTCTCTGATCCTCTCCTGCTCATGCTGCCTCTCTCTCTCTCTCTCTCTCAGAAATAAATAAAAAACATTTAAAAAAACTAAAAAAAATAATAAAATAAATATTGATTAAATGAATAGATTTACTATACACTATTTACTATGTGACTAATAAATGTGTAAGACACTATGCTGTGTGTTAAGAGGAATACAAGTAACAATAAAACATATTTTCCTCTATGTTTAATGCAGATGCATGTCTTAAATGTAGAAGAATTTTCACAGGAAGAGATTGGTATAGAAGATAGTAATCAGAAGGAAAAACAAGAGCAGAAGAATTTAGGGCTTGTCAATATAGTGGAATTAGGATATTTGGGAAAATGTAATGAGATTTAATTTCAAATATGTGATTAATGGAGAAGAAATAGGATGAGAAATAAAATGTTTCTGAGTTTGGAGGATCACAGCTATGCTTTTAGTATATTATACAGACAGGGGAAAAATCTTGATTAGGATATCCATTCATTCAGTCATGCAATAAATATTAATTGGGAACATCCTATATGTAAGGTACTATTCTAGGCTCCAGGGATACTTTGTTTTTGTGTTTTTTTTTAAATGTTTTATTTATTTCTAGGAGAGAGAGAGACAGTGTGAGCAGGGGAGGGTCAGAGAGAGAGGGAGTCACAGACTCTGAAACAGGCTCCAGGCTCTGAGCTGGCAGTCTGCACAGAGCCCGACGTGGGGCTCGAACCCACGAACTGCGAGATCATGACCTAAGTGAAAGTCGGACGCTTAACCGACTAAGCCACCCAGGCACCCCAAGGCTCCAGGGATACTTTGAAATGATAGGGTTAGGAAGCTATTACATCGAATAACAGACTAACATGATTGTTATGTAAATAAAGAGCAAGAGTTAGATTAATTAAATGTTGGAGAAATTGTGCCTGATTGAACATGAAAGCAAAAGAGCCAGTATTACATAAAACATTAGAATGTCATTAATAGGAGGGGCAATGAGAGGAATTTACTGGAGGTCTATGTAGGTAGAGGACAAACACTGGTGAATTATATTTGGGCCATGGTACTAGGGATAGGATATTGGATGGAAAATTTCTCTTTTAGGATTTTCCTTTTTATTCTTCCATAGAGTTGTTTGATTAGATAGGTCTGTAACCAAAGAAGCTGCCTGACCTGCTTTGTGCTGGCATTAATGCTTAACTTCTAGGAAGATGTAGAGAGCCACTGTCATCAGAAACCAGGCCAACTCCCATGGGAAAGGAAGTGCCTTAGTCTCATTAGAAAAAGTCTTGCAAGTTCCACATGGCCAAGCACCTCCTACCAGGAGCCTACACTGACTGAGGGGATATCCTTATAGTAACAAATGGTACAGGATTTGCCTGGCCTTTTCTTCTTTGTGCATATCTTTCTTGGGGACCATGAAGGAAAATAGTTCTGGCAACTAGTCAATCTCATTTTTTTTTCCCCAGCAAAGGGGAGCCTAATATAATCTGGCTATTAGAAGCAGGGTTCCTGCTTCCTGTTTCCATAGTTAGCCAGATCTGATACAGGACCTAAACAACTCACTATCAATAGGCCCCACAAAATTTTTTTCCACCCAGTAACTAGGTCAGTACCTAAAATGTGGACAAGTAATCATAGGATAAGTTTCTTACCTTTATGAAAACCACACCCTTGGTGTAACTTAATACACTGGTTGGGAGGAGATTTGATGGCTAGGAAGACCAACACAAATTTAGAATGGCCACTTCATTAATTACCTGAAAACAAACTGGAGGAAATATATTAAATCCAAACTATTCTCACCAATAGAAAATAAATTCAAATTACATTTCTTCCCTATTTGACATCTATGATTACAGACATTATGACATTGATTCATGAACCTGAGAAGTAGAATTTCTGTTGTTTTAAAGTCTCAGGACATGAACTCAGTATTGAATTTTTGAGCTTATTTTTGTTATTTTCCAAGATAAATATGAATAACCTCATTTTTAATTATTTTTAATTATACTTTTCTTCAGGGTATTGACTTATCCTTAAATGGATAGCTTCTCATTGCCTACAGAATTTGTTACAAACATCTTACTTTAACTGCATCAAAGGCCTTATAATATTTGAGCACGATCTGTATTTCACTTATTACTATGATAAATATTTATTGATGTAGATGTCATAAATATCTTTTCTCACAGACCTCAATAGAATCATTTCATCTTCAAACATTTTAAATATTGGGCTGGCTGTGGAGTAAATGGAAACTCTCTGCAATATTCTTGCAACTTTTCTGCAAACCTAAAACTATTCTAAGATATACAGCTTATTAGTATAAACTTAAAATATAAAATATAAAATTTATTAAATATTAAAAACAAAAACTGTATGAATTAACTTGAGGCAAGCAATCTGTTACAAAAGCAAAAATGTCCCTAACCAAATTTACTAAGCGTGTAAGGATATGATGATGTGTGTAATAGTCAAGACAGCCTAGGTTAGCAAACCAGCACCAAACCTTAATGCTTATTAGAAGAAAAGGACTTTAATATGTTCAAAATAAAGACAAAAATAAACAAATGGATTAAAAGAAACTACATTTCAATAGTAACTAATATCTATAGGAATAAGATATGTATTTTATAAGTGAAGAATATCATATATAAGATAAAAACCCTACAAATTGATCTCATGGCATGTTGGACACAGTAGGCATTTGAAAGTTAGTTTAATTAAAAACATCTAAAGTGAATTGCAGATAGGAAAACATAAAAGGAGAAAAAGAAACAAATGGAGGCATTAAACACATTCAAAATTTAAATCGTATATGAAATTGGAGTACTAAAAGTGAACAAGAATATGCAGAAGTAGTAAGCAAAATGGAAAATGACAGAATTTTTCAATGTTGATTAAGTATAATCTTGAGTCTTATTGAACCTCCCCCCGCAAAAGAATATAAAGAAAATCAGCAGGTGTACACATACACACACTCCTTAGTAAAACTGATGAAACCCAAAGGAAAATAAAACAGCATCTAGAGGTCAAACAAAAGGCACTTGTTTTCATGAGAATGTAATAAGTCTGTTAAGCCACAATAAGAGGGTTACATTATTAAAAGAATCATTGAAAGTATAAGACAGTTGATTAGCATCTTTAAAAGACTAAGAAGGAATAAAACCTGCTAACTTACACTTCTATATTTAAGGAAAATATAATTAAAATAATAAACAAATGGAAAATTTTAATAGTGGACCAGAAATAATGGTAACACTAAAATAAGTTTGTCAAACAGAAAGGATCCCAGGCAGAAAGATGGATGTACAAAATGGAGAACACAAATTAAATACATAGGTAAAAATATTAACTGCATAAAACCAAATTAAATAAATATAGGTGGAACTAAAATTCATGACAATATAAAGCTAAAGGAGGTGAACATGTGAGATTAAATTTTTATATATTATACATTATTTAAAAGGCAGTAAAAGTAAATACTCTATTAGGCAAAAAAAGTTAAAAGTATGTATTTTAAATTTTGGGTTAATCAACAGAAGAGTAATAATACCAGGTTTGAGAAACCCAGTCTTAAATGCAAATATTGGAAAATAAAGAAGGCTGAATGTCAATGTGAATTAGCAGCTAATTAAAAAGAAAATTAGAAGGAAAATGGGAAGGAATCAAACTGATAATGAAATAGAATATATTTCTATTTCAATAGGTTATAATAATGAGAATCAAGAGTCAAATATTGGTTCTTTGAAATGATTGATAAAATTGAAAACCTGCTATTAGGAGTGATCAAGAAAAATTTCAGATTATATACAAATAAAAAATATAACTAATTCTACGTACCTTAAATAAGAGGTTATGATGAATAGCATTTACTAATACATTTGATAATTTGGATAAAAGGAATACATTTCCCAATTAAGTGATCACACTTAATGATCACAGAAGAAAAAAACAGAAGATCTAAATAGCCCAATATCCATCAAAGAAACTAAAACCGTTATTTAAAATTTCAAAAAAATCCTAGGCTCAGATAACTTTAAAGGTGAATATTAAATATTTTAGGAAAAAAAATAACACTTGTATTACATAATTTCTTCCACAGCATAGGGGACTACATCATAACTTTTTATGATATAAGCATAACCTAGATATCAAAACTAGACAAACAGTAAAAGAAAGGCAAATTATATAACTGTCTCTTATAATCATAATTATAATCATAGATTCAAATATCCTAAAAATAATGTAAACACAAACAATTCAGAACTATAATAAATATATAACACATCATCAATTAAGCTTCATTTTAGAATTTTAAGGGTATACATGGGGGTGCCTGGGTGGCTCAGTCAGAAGCATCTAATTCTTGATTTTAGGTTACGTCATGATCTTGCATTTTCCGAGTTCAAGCCCAAGTCTCCTTGGGATTCTCTCTCTCTCAAAATAAACAAACATTAAAAAAAATAAAAAGACTTGTAAGGGTGTTTTAAATTCAAAATTAAGGTAATTCAGACACTAATATGAAAAGAGAATACTTGCATGATTATCTCTGTAGACTCATAAAGAAGACCTTTAGCTAAAATATCTATTTGTGATTTTAAAAACTTTACCAAAGAGAGGGAATATAATTAACTGATAAAGGACACAAAAATTTATGGTAGACCTATTTAATGATAAAATATTGATAGCTTTCCTCCTGAGATTGGAAATAAGATATGAACACAAATTATCCCTTCTCAATATGTTAAGACTTTCTAACAAAGTGATAAAACAACAACAAATGAAAGTCATGATGATTGGAAAGAAAAGTGTCAACAATTTGGACAAGGTAACTGCATATGTAAAATATTCGAGAATCTACAAAATACTATTAGAATTACTGATTTATCTAGCAACTTTGATAAATTCAAAGAATTGTACTCCTCAATATCAACAAAAAGAAAACCAAGTTAAAAACAATAATATAATTTATAATTACAGAAAAATCAACATCCCTATTCTGAAAACTATATTATAATAACGAGCAAGTCAAAGAAGACTTATATTAATACCATTTTCACTTCTTAGATAACTCAAAATGATAAAGTTGTCAGTCTCAGCCAATTTATAGCTTTAGAACAATCTCAATACAAAAAGAAAGAAAACTTGGAGTGACATAACAAGTTTTGAAAATTCATATGGAAATGCAGCGCCCAATAACTGGTGAAGCAATCTTAAAGAACAAAACTGGGCGAATTAAATACCAACATATCAAGATGTGTTATAAAACTAACTTCAACAAGGTAGTATTGGTGTTGGTTTAATTGAGTATAAGGTAAAAATGTATTTTGATCTCTACCTATACTCAAAAATTCCTTGTAGTTCAATCTCAAATTATAAGAGTTAAATCAAGAAATTTTTTAGAATAAAACATAGGAAAACATTTTATTGTTAGATTCAGAAGTTTTCCTTAAAGAGTGCATAGTATGTTCTCATTAATGGAAAATAAAGATTAATTGTGCTTTATTAAAATGTATATTCAACAAAAGATTTGAAGTTAGAGTACATAAAGGGATTCTACTTCTCAGGAAGAAAAAGAACAACCAAATAAATAGTGGGGAATACATTTTAAAATAGATTCTTCATAAAAGAGGACATTTAAATGTCCAACAACAAATTACAAAGTTGCTGAACTCCATTAGTCTTCGGAAAATGCAGATCAAAAGTACACTGAAATACCCCTGACACATGCACAGAATAATTAAAGTAAAAAAGGCAATTCTCTGTATTGAAGATAAGGAGCCCCAGAAATCTCATGCACTGCTAGTGAGACGGTAAATTGGTATACCCACTTTAGAAAACTCATTGATAGCATCTAAATACACACATTTTCTATAACAGTACAATTTAACTCCTGGTTATATTTTCAACAGAACAATGAACATTTGCTTAATAAAAGATATGCACAATAATGTACATAGCAGTGCTATTTATAACAACAACAAAAACTATAAACTACTAAATGCCCTTCAGCTGCAAAATGGATATGTCTATTTTGGCATATATATACAAACTAATAATATCCTAGAATAAATAAATATGTACATATACATAGAACTATAGATGAATCTCACAAACATAATGTTTAACAAAGGACTCTCAGGACAAATAGTATGTATGGTACAATTCATTTTACATGAAATACAGCAAATAGAAAAATTAATTTCTGGTATAAGAAGTCAGGATATTGGTTACACTGAGCAAGAGAACTTGTAGGATACTGGTACTATTTTCTTTGTTAATCAGGGAGCTAGTTTTTATGAATTTGTTCAATTTGGAGAATTATATTTTCTCTTTGCATGTTACACTTGAATAAATGTTAAAGGTATAATATAGTACACAGAAGGCAAAATATATATATATGGACAAATACCAAAAAAGAAATTAAAACAGACAAATTAAGCGGTGGCTGACTGGCTCAGTCAGAGCAAGTGGCTCTTGATCTTGGGGTTGTGAGTTTAGCACCACATTGGGTGTGGAGATTAATTAAAATAATTTAAAAAAACAGGCAAATTATATACTATGCAAATAAAAACAACAGTGGGATGTCTATATTTCTAACTTAAAATATGAGCAACAGTGTGAACAAAGATGAAAGTATTTCTTGTGGTGTGTGAGTGGCTCAGTCAATTAAGTGTCTGACCCTTGACCTCAGCTCAGGTCATGAACTCATGGTTCATGAGTTGAGCCCCACATTGGGCTCTGTGCTGACAGTGCAGAGCCTGGTTGGGATTCTTCCTTCTCTCTCTCTCTCTCTCTCTCCACCCTTCTCCCCGCTCACACACACACTGTCTCAAAAATAAATAAACTTAAAAAAATGTATTTCTTAATGTTAGAATCAATCAACCAATGGATCTACAGAGTATAATGCTAAGTAAAGTGGTAAAGAAAGGCAAATGATATCACTCAGATACAGAGAGCACACTGATAGTTACCAGAGGGGAGGTGGGTGAAATAGGTGAAGGGCTTTATTTAAAAGTATACTTACCATGATGCGTACTGAGTAATGTATAGAATTATTGAATCACAATATTGTACACCTGAAACTAGTATAATCACTATATGTTAGTTATACTGGAATTAAAAAATTAAAATAAATAAAAATCTACCAACCAAAAATGCATAATGGTTATAAATAGGTCTGTATCTAATAACAAATTCAAAATACATAAAACAAATATAAAAGAATAGAGAAATCCATAATCATAGCTGAAGACTTTAATGTGGCTCTCAGAGCTATTTATGTAAAATCTAGACCCAAAAAAAAATCATTTCAAGACAATCTGAATAATAGAAGCAGCTCCTTTAACAAAATTGATATTTATGGAACAGTACAACCTACAGGTGCAGATTACATATTTTTTAAGAGCACATGTAGCATTAACTAAGAGATGATCTGCTGCATTATAGAACAACTCAATTTTAAGAGAATAATATTATAGATTTGGTTCTCTTAAAACAATGAATTTAGAAAATTTTAAAAATTAATAAATGAATAAAAGCTTCATTTGTACCCCCACTCACCATCCTCATAGAATAACCCAGGAAAACCAGCAAGCAACCCAGCCCTGCTGCACCATCCCACAAGAATCAATGGGCCTGCTCAGCCCACACACACAGGGTGCACACCTTGAGTACCCGGCTTAAGTTGCCAAGGAAATTGTGTTTCTTGGACTCACAAGTTTGAAGCCATAGAAAAGACAGTACTAGAGACAATTCATAATTAAAGCAAGGTTAAACAATAAACTTTATGACCTAAACAAAGTTTAGGTCCCCTAAATCATAGATAATTGTTATGGAAAATACATGGAAACAGAGGAGTATGTTCCAAGTAAAGGAACAACATAAAGCCACAGGGGGAAAAAACAGAGTTAAGTAATGTATCTGGCATAGAGTTCAAAGTAATAGTCATAAAGGTGATCACCAAACTTGGGAGAAAATGGATGAATACAGTGAGAGCTTCAACAAAGAAGAAATATCAAAAAAGTATAACCAGAACTCATAGAACTGAAGAACACAATAAATAAAATGAAAACATACACTGGAGAGCTTTAACATGGAGCTTAGATGTTACAATAGAACAGATCACTTATCTGGGGGACAGAGTAATAGAAAACAGCCAAGCAGAACAGCAAAAAGAAAATAATTGTAAAAAAAAAAAATTAAGGATATTTTAAGAAAACTCTGAGAAATCAAGCATACTCACATTCACATGATAGGGGCCCAGAAAAAGAAAAGAGAAAGCAGAGAACTTATTTGAAGAAATAATGACTATAACTTACTTAACCTGGGAAACATCCAAGTCCAAGAATTACAGAGTCCCAAATGAAGTGAACACAACGAGATCTATACCAAGACATTATAAGTATAATGTCAAAAGTTAAATATAAAAGCAGCAAGAGAAAAACTTATAGTCAGACACAAGGAAAATCCCATAAGACTATCAGCTGATTTTATACCAGACACTTTGTTGTCCAGAAGGCACTGACAGGATATATTTAAAGTGCTGAAAGAGGAAAAAACAAACAAGAATACTCTAAGAAGGTTATTATTCAGAATTGAAGGAGAGATAAAGAGTTTCTCAGATAAGCAAAGGCTCAGGTAATTTATCATCACTACTCACCTGGCCTTACAAGAACGTTTAAAGGGACTTCTTTAAGCTAAAAGGAAAAGGCTATAAATAGATATAAGAAAATATATAAAAGAAACAAAACATTTTTATTTGGTCCATTGGAGCCTGAGTCTGGAAACACCCGTGAAGAACCATCCTACAGGGATGAGGAGTGACAACTGGTAAAATAGTCTCTGTGTCAGAAGAGCTGGCCATATATACAGAGTTAAAAACATTCACAGCTCAGAGTAGAAGGGAAGTGGAGTGCTTCCAGGTGTTTCTCCAGGGGTAAAAGCCCCTCCAGGGCTGCTGCTGACTGGGAGCTGCAGGACACCGAGGCTGGCGGGGAGGGAGGGAGGAGGTGCAGGAAGCTGGCCTCAGATGTCTGCAGGCAACTGGAGGGCTCTGGCCTGAAGGCAGCCTCAAGGGAGGGCAGCCGGGTGGCCAAGTGGCTGCTCAGCTCCCTGGGCTTCTGAGGTGGGGGAGGAGCAAGAGGGGCCTAGACAGGGAGCCTGCCAGAGATCTGAACACCCAACAGCAGGGCTGGACCTGGACCTGACCTCCAGCCCTGGGGGCATGGCTTTGATCCTGGCAGGCTCTCCAGAAATTGCATAGTGTCACCAGAGGGGCAGCTGGGACCCTCTCCATCCCTGGCCCTGAGCCCAGGGTCACCAGGCTCCTGGGCCACGCTGCTGGGACTTCAAGGACCCCTACTTGCCTTGTGGGGAATAGGGGCAGGGAAATGTGCTCTGGGGGTAAGCTGGGGCGAGAAGGCTCCAGAACTCATGTCCCATGAGGGGGTGATCCCTGCTTTCACCCCAGGATCCCAGCCTCTGACCCCCACAGAGGAGGGTGGTCCCTACTCACCGTGGAGTAATTACTTAATCACATTAATTAGGTAAAGGATACTCAAAATAAAATATGTGAAATGATGGGATGCTTGGGTGGCTCAGTTAAACATCTGACTCTTTTTAAATTTTTAAAGTTTGTTTGTTTATTTTGGGAAAGAGCAAGAGAGGGGCAGTGAGGGGGAGTGGAGAGAGAGAAGCAAGCTCAGTACTGTTAGCACAGAGCCCGATGCATTGTTCGAACTCAGGGAACTGAGTTTCCTCAGTGGAAACCAAGAGCCAGACACTTAAACAACTGAGCTACCAAGTCACCCCTATTGACCAACTTTTTATCTTGGCTCATGAATTTGATCTTTACATTGAGTTCTGCTCTGATGGCATGAAGCCTGCTTGGGTTTCTGTCTCTTCTCTACCCTTCACCTGCTTGTACTGTCCCTCTCTCTCTCTAAATAAATAATTTTTAAAAATATGTAAAATGACATCAAAAACATAAATGACTATCAAAAAATATGATTATTATAACGAACCTCATAGTAATCAAAAACTGAAAAAACTATCACGATACATTTAAGAGAGAGAGAATGGGATCTAACTATAACACTAAAGAAAATTATCAAACCACATTGGGAGAGAACTAGAAAAGAAGAAAGGAACAGAGAAAACAGACAAAAATAGCCATAAAACAATTGACAATAAATACATACCGATCAATACTTAATTTTAATATGAATAGATTAACTTCTCCAATCAAAAACTACAATGTGGCTGAATCAATTTGAAAAAAGATCACTACATACACTGTCTATAAGAGACTGACATCCCATCTAAAGACCAATGCAGACAGAAAGTGAAGGGATGGAAAAAGATATTCCATACAAATATTTATATCAGACAAAATAGATTTCAAAACAAAGATTATAAGACAGCCATTAAGTATTGATAAAGGGATCAATTCAAGAAGAGAATTACAGTTGTAAATGTTTATACACCTGACATAAGAACATGTAAATATACAAAACAAATATTAACAGATAGAGAGAAACGACGATACAAGAATAGTAGGGGACTTTAATACCCCACAATGGATAGATCATCTGAACAGAAAAACAGTAAGAAGCAGCACCAAAAAGAAAATACTACCTAGAAATAAATTTAACCAAGGTGGTCAAAGACCTATACTATGCAAACTGTAAGACATTAAGTGAAAGAAATTGAAGATGACGCAAAAGGAAATATATTCCATGCTCATAGATTGGATACATTGATATTTTTTTAAATGCCCATACTACCCAAAGAAATCTATGGATTTAATGCAATCTCTATCAAGATACCAATAACATTTTTTTTCAAAGAACAGAATAATCCTAAGACTTGTATGGAAAACAAAAGCTCCCATATAGCCAAAGTATTCTTGAGAAAAAAGAATGAAGGTGGAGGTATCACAATACCAGATTTCAAGATATACTACAAAGCTCTAGTAATCAAAACATCATGGTATAGACAAAAATAGATCAATGGAACAAGACAGAGAACCAGAAATAAGCCTACACTTATATCATCAATTAATCTCTGACAAGAGAGACATGAATATACAGTGAGAAAAAGACAATCTTCTCAATGGTGCTGGGAAAACTAGACAGCTATGTGCAAAAGAATGAAACTGGACTACTATCTTAAAACATATACAAAAATAAACTCAAAAAGGATTAAAGACATAAATGTGAAATCTAAAATCAGAAAACTCCTAAAAGGAAACATAAGCAATAATTTCTTGCACATTGGCCTTAAGAACCCACTTATGAATAGGTCACCTTGGACAAGGGTAACAAAAGCCAAAATAAACTACAGTGACATCAAAATAAAAAGCCCTTGCACAGCAAAGGAAACAATCACCAAAACAAAAACACAATCATTGAAAGAAGAAGAAATTGTTATCCAAATATTTTGGATATGTTAGGTTATTCAATATATATCCAATATATTATATATGTTACATATTTTATATAATATATCCCAATATATTATCCAATATTTTGGATAAATATCCACTAAGGGATTATTCAAAATATATAAAGAACTCCTACAACTCAACACCAAAAATATCCAATTAAAAACTGGGCAGAAGATCGGAGTAGACATTTTACCAAAGAGTACGTACAGATGGCCAAGAGATACATGATGCTAAACATCACTAATCATTAGGAAAATGCAAACCAATACCATTAGGTATGTATACTAGTCAGAATGTCTATTGTCAAAAACACAGAAATAACAAATATTACTAAGGATGTGGAGAAAAAGGAAATTTTATGTACTGTTAATGGAAATGTAAATGGTGAAATCACTGTTGAAAACATTACGGAGGTTCCTCAAGAAATTAAAAATAGAAATACCATATGATCCAGTAACTTCACTACTGAGGATTTAACAAAAAAAAAGTTAAAACAATAATTTGAAAAGATATATGCATTCCTATGTTTATTGCAGAATTATTTACAATAGCCAAGATATGGAAGTTCCTGTGTCCATCAAAAGTTGAGTGGATAAAAAAAGATGTGGGGTGTTGTGTGTATATGTTGTGTGCATATATACATATATGTGTGTATAATATATATAGAATCTATATAATATATAACCTATATGATATTCTAACATAACACATATGTTAGAATATTACTCAGCCATAAACCAGAATAAGATCTTGCTATTCATGACACTCTGGATGTACCTAAAGAGCATTATGTTAAATGAAATAAGAGAAAGACACATAACCTATAATTTATGTTGAATTTAGAAAAAAAACAAATGAAGAAATAAAAACAGTAACAGACCCATTAAAAAAAAAATTGGTGGTTGCCAATGGAATGGGCAAAATAGGTAAAGGGAATTAAGAGGTGCAAACGTCCAGTTATAAGTCACAGAGATGAAAAGTAAAGCATAGAGAATATAATCAATAATATTGTTATGTTGTATAGTGATAGATAACTACACTTATGACAGTGAGCATTACGTCATGTATAGAATTGTCAATCACCTTGTACACCTAAAATTAATATAACATTGTATGCCAACTATGTTTCAACAGAACTTTTTAATCACTGTATTTTATCATATTTATAGAGTAAAGAAAATGTATGTATTGATCTCAGTAGCTACAGAAAAACCACCTGATAAAATTCTCCAAACTCTCACTAAAAATCTATGAGTAATACATCAAGAAAGTAAAAGATTTAAATACTGAGAAGTAAAACTCTCCCTATTTGCATGATTGTCAATGTAGAAAATCCTACATCGTGTACAAAAGATCCATTAGAGGTAATAAATTATTAGCTACATCATAAAAGATGAATATACAAATGTCAATTGTCATTTTCATACAATAGCATACAATTGGAAAATAAAATAAATACAGTTCTATTTCCAACAGCATCGGATTAAATTCAGAAAGCCAAGCACCTTCTCTATACAGGAAACCGCAAATCACTAAAAGAGAATGAAACGTCAACCTAAAATTTCATAGTCAGAAGAAACTTTGAGAAATAAAGTAAAAGAAATTATTTTCTAGACAAATGAAAACAGTAGACATGACACAACAACAACAACACCCACACACACCTTAAATTGAGAATATTCTATTTATGCTAATATTCTCCTATGAAAATAATAACAAATTCGTATTTAATTTGAAGTATATGGAAACATGACAAAAGGCTGGTATTTGGAGTTATCATTTTTAAAGTCCTATTGTCTAGCAAGAGGGTAAGAGCCCCAGTTTGGCAGTGTTGAAGATGACAAGACATGAAGAGGGAATGAGGCACACTAACAGCAGTTAAGTCCCTAGCTCCTTAACTGATGCCTAGCTGTATCCTATCTCATAGTTTAAGTCTCAACCGCAGCAATTTCTTGCTTGACACATCCCCAAAGGCAAGGGAGTCAAGAGCAAACATGAACTACTGGGACCTCATCAAGATTAAAAGCTTCTGCACAGCAAAGGAAACAATCCATAAAACTAATAGGCAACCAACGGAATGGGAAAAGATAGTTGCAAGTGGCATATGAGATAAAGGCCTAGTATCCAAAATCTATAAGGAACTCAACAAACTCCACACCCAAAAAACAAAGAATCCATTGAAGAAATGGACAGAAGATGTGAACAGACACTTCTCCAAAGATGACATCCAGATGGCCAACAGACACATGAAATGATGCTCAGCATCCCTCCTCACCAGGGAAATACAAATCAAAACCACACTGAGTTATCACCTCATTCCAGTCAGAGTGGCTAAAATGAGCAAATTAGAGTACTCTAGATGCTGGCGAGGATGTGGAGAAACGGGCACCCTCCTACACTGTTGGTGTGTATGTAAACTGGTTCAGCCCCTCTGGAAAACAGTGTGGAGGTTCCTCAAAAAATTAACACTAGAACTCCCCTATGACCCAGCAATAGCACTGCTAGGAATTTACCCAAGGGATACAGGAGTGCTGATGCATAGGGTCACATGTGCCCCAATGTTCATAGCAGCACTCTCAACAATAGCCAAAACATGGATAGAGCCTAAATGTCCATCAACTGATGAATGGATCAAGAAGATGTGGTTTATCTATACAATGGAATGCTACATGGCAATGAGAAAGAATGAAATCTGGCCATGTATAGCAACATGGATGGAACTTGAGGGTGTTATGCTCAGCGAAATAAGTAAGGCAGAAGACAGATACCATGTTTGCACGTATAGGAGGATTAGGAGGAACTTAATGGAGGACCATGGGAGAGAAGGGGAAAAATAGTTGGGGAAAGGGAGGGAAGCAAACCATGAGAGACTCTTGAATGCTGAGAATAAATTGAGGGCTGGGACGCCTGGGTGGCTTAGTCTGTTAAGCGTTCGGTTTTCGCTTAGGTCATGATCTCACGGTTCGTGGGTTCGAGACCTGCGTCGGGCTCTGTGCTGACTGCCAGCTCAGAGCCTGGAGCCTATTTCAGAGTCTGTATCTCCCTCTCTCTCTCTGACCCTCCCCTGCTCACGCTGTCTCTCTCTCTCTCTCCTAGAAATGAAATAAAAATATTTAAAAAAACAAAAACAAAAACAAATTGAGGGCTGAAGGGGGTGGGGGGGTGGAGGAAGGTGGCTGATGGGCATTGAGGAGGGCACTTGTGGGGATGAGCACTGGGTGTTATATGGAAACCAACTTGACAATAAACTATATATCTTTTTAAGTTTAGGTCTCTTTTGAAAAAGCTGTTCCAAGTGAAGTTCCTACTACTTAAAATAATAGAAAATGTCTTATTATTACAAGTTTGGACCTTTTTTTAAAAAAATAATTAATGGAAGCTTAGAGTTTCTTAAGTTAATGACATAAAGAATTCCATACCTACTCTAAAAGATGCATCTTTAGGCATTAGATATAGTACGTGAAAACTAAGGTATTTTAACCATTATTATATAACACCTTTGTACTCAGCCAAAAGTCAGACGTAACTGTAATTCACTCTTTCCTCAACCAGGGGGAAATGAGATAAAAAATGTGTCCCTGGGAATGACCTAAAATTGTTTTTGTTGACTTCGGTCTCTGGCTATTTTATGACCTTGTCCTTTATTGAGGTTTGGAATAAATCTACTGGCACTTTAGATGACTCTACAAGTTGCTTAAATACCACCATGGGGTCTCCTATGAAGAGCTTTAAAGTTTGACTCTTACATATGGAATACAATTTACTTCAGTGTGTAAAATTCTCCTTGGGGGAAAAATTACTTTCTTGGAAATGCACAAAATGAATAAGAGAATTTTTGTGCTTCACTGTGGCAGAAAAGAAAGGGAAGAAATAGATGTGTGGGCACATGGATATCTGGATTCCCCTTTAGCAATGTATAATTCTATTCTCAAATTCTTAAATTTGATTTTACCTTAAAGTAATTGCCCAATTCCCACCCCCCCACACACAACTCTATATAAGCTATTTAAGTGTATATACTGAGAACTCTTAAGCCTTTAAAATAAATGAAAAAGAACAATTTGAGGTGCTATTTCAGTACAGGAAATATCCACATCTAATGGTTCTACAAGTGACTATTTTTGGAGCATCAATGTAGGAAATCTTAAACATTTTAGAAGGCAGAGCTCCAGGCCATCATGTTTAACCACTCTGATGTGCCAATTGAACTGAAAATCTGTTAAAAAGGAACTTCTGCAAGAAATACCAGGCTTGCACTATAATTGCATGGTTTCATAGCACATCAGAGTTGCTCAAATTTGACCCTGAATACTATGACTTCTAAGGATATGGATCATCTCCCCAATGTCATTCTGCCTCATCCACAGAATCTAAGTTGGATAAAGTCTTGGGTGTCATTCATGCCACCCATGCAGTGAACTTTCCTCCAACATTCCTGAGACGTGGTCTTCAGCTTTCAGCTTAAATGCCTTTAAGCGGCAAGCTGCTCATTTGTTTGACAAGGTAGATTGTTCCTTGGTTAGACAGCTTTAATTGTTGGAAAGTTCTTCCTCAAATTGCAGCAAAATCAACCTCCCTGTAATTTTCACCCAATGATCCTTGTCCTGTTTTCCAGAGCAATACAGAATGAATTGACTCCCATCAACCCTTCAAATGATAGCCTCTGCCCAGGCATACTGACTCCTTCAGTTGACTGCTCAGTGAAGGGGTAATGTAGCACTATGGTTCAGTCTGGAAACCTTGGGCCAATTATCTGGTATCAGTTTTGAAATTACTTGTCTCTCTGGGCCTCCATATCTAAGTCTGTATAATGGAGATAAAGGTAGATGAACTATATGTTTCCCTAGGTTTCTGCATGGATTATATTGAGAACATTTGTGGAATAACTATTTCAACTCTAATATACACTATAAATATAACGTATCATTACAGAGTCCAATTCACACTGAATAGTTCACTTTTGAAATTCTTCTTGGAGAAGTCAACTTTTATTGTTCTTGTATTTATTAGATTTTCTTTAGTGTGAGGGCTAAAGTCAGGTTCCTCCTAACCACCACTGGTCTGTTTAATATGGCTAGCTTTCTATCTAGCCCTGTAGAGGGCATTGAGAACTAAGTTGTTTCATCAAGCCAAGTGGTATACTGAAGTCTTTCCTCACTTTAGTTGTTTTGCTTACTCATCTAAACCTGACCCTATACATTTCATGGATGATATTCCACTTTTCTTATTCCTATTCAATATTAACAATTAATTTCAGTGTAAATAAGCTCATAGTATTAAGGTGTGAAATTTAAGCCAAAGAGACAATTGCCAAGAATTCAAAAAAACATTGGTTTAGTGATTACTTTCTTTAAATGTCCCAGAATTGATCTCTACCTAATGATTTATGGCCACAGCTTAAACACAGAAATATCTGCTTAAGAAATGGCTAAGCTGCCATTTAGATGTCTAATAACAATAATTGTTTTACAGTAAATGACTCATGACAGTAACTTAATCACAAGACTTATGATTTTCTTAAAATACATGAGGGTGTTCATTATTCTAAGGAAGCATGATTATTAAGTCTAATAATATTTGCAAATGTAAACTACTATAATTAGATGGAAATTTTCTAATTCTAAAGGGCATTCACCAGGGACACTTGGGTGGCTTAGTTGGTTAAGCGTCAGACTTTGGCTTAGGTCATGATCTCACAGTTTGTGAGACTGAGCCCCATATTGGGCTTTGTGCTGTTGGCTCAGAGCCTGTAGCCTGCTTCAGATTCTGTGTGCTATCTCTCTCTTTCTGCCCTTTCCCCACTCATGCTCTGTCTATCTCTCTCAAAAATAAACAAACTTTAAAAAAATAAAGGGCATTAACCAGAAGTATTGAGGAAGGTGAAACTGTCAGGTATAAGTTACATTGTATGATAGATGTAAATGAAAATGTTCAGTGTTTTATTTTGAATATATAACAAGGCGTAGAGCATAGGACACAGTGACAGGAAAAAATATTAATAGCAAGAGGGAGGCATAAAAGGAGACAGAAAGAAATGATGAATTTTAAAAAGGAAAATTAAATGTGGGAGAGACAACCCTAAACTCAAAAAAAAAAAAAAAAAAAAAGAAACTAAATGCTAGAAGTTACATATAAGAAATATCAATGGAGGGGTTCCTGGGTGACTCAGTCAGTTACGTGTCCGACTTCGGCTCAGGTCACGATCTCATGGATGAGTTCACACCCCACATCAGGCTGTGCTGACAGCTCAGAGCCTGGAGCCTGCTTCGGATTCTGTATCTCCCTCTATCTGCCCCTCCCGCACCCATGCTTTGTCTCTCTCTCTCTCTCTCTCTCTCTCTCTCAAAAATAAACAAACATTAAAAATAAAAAGAAGAAACATCAATGGAGTATCTCAAATAAACCACCAATACCCAAGGGTCAAAGGTGTATGTATTACTTTGTAACATACTTTACAGGCAGAAAAGGACATGGATCAAAACCAAGTATGTAAGTAAAAATGACAAAATCCCGGAAGTCAGGATAAATCGGGTAAGAAAAAGATGGCCAACAGAAAAAACACTAATATCCTGACACTAAAAGTTTTCCTGTTGGAAAGAGCCAAAATAAATACCACAGGATATAGGGACATAGAAATTGATCAACAAAAATGAATAAGGCCAGAAACAGATTAGCGTGCAGGGCAACTGTGGGGGACGCAGGAATTAGAGTAAGTTAAATTCATCAGTTAGAACTAGACTAAACTTCATAGAATAAAATCCAATATTTTTAAAGTAGCTTAAAAATAATATATCATTCACCAAATATGGGGCAATTCAGAACTATGGAAATCAACAAAATTATCAATTTGTTTCATCTAAACCTCCCTAGGAGAACAGCCTTGTCTTAATGGACTTAAATGACTCCTGGGCTTCATCCATCATACACGCATTTTAGGAAGCAAGATGGAAAAGGGGGTAAAGAATATTATTCCTCCTCCAGAAACTACACAAAAATGTCCATTTTCATTTCATTAAGCAAATGTAGTTATGTTGCCACACATTTGCAAGGTAAGCTGGAAAAATGTGCTTAGGTAAACTTAGAAAATAGATGTTAAGAGGAAATTAATTTGTCATACATTATTACATAAGAATAACAAACATAAAATTAACATTGAGTGTTCATTATGTGCCAAACTCTGTACAAAATATCTTACACATATTATTTCACAATAATCCTAAAGTTAAAAGCTAATATTTTCCCTACATTATGAATCAGAGACCAAAAAAAAAAAAGAGCTCAAAATCTAGTGCAAAGCCATAAACTTGGCAAAGGTGATAAAGCTTAAAATTTCAGTCTGCCACATTTCAGAATCTGAAGGCATAATCCTTATAACTCTGTTTCTCCAAGCATAAGGGAGAATAAAAGACTAAAATTCCCAACAGGACATCTTTGCTAATGGGGAAATATTCCTACTCAACCAAGTAGCTTATAAACATGTCCTGTGAAGCAGAGGGTTAATTTTTGAATATGAGCGTCCCAGAAACAGGAGAGAGAATTTGTATTAAAGAAAATGATGGAAAGAAAAACAAATATTGAACATCATAGAGAGTTGGAAGAGAAGGAATTAGTGAGGGACAAAGGTAAACTAGGAAAGAAGGAAGCGAGAAAAAAAAAACCATTCAAAGAATTTAAAAGCGAATGAGTATGTAAGAGGGAAAAGGAAGCAAGGTGAAAAAATACACATGCACCACTTTGCCTATGAAGGATTGCTGTCTTCAGCTCATTCTCTGTAACTATCCAAATCGCTAGAAATATTCTTCTTCTATAGGAAATGCATGAGTTTACATATGAGTTTAAAATGGAAATGACAATGGAAATTTTGTGATCTATTTAGAAAAGAAAATCCAAGCATTTCATTTCTTATGAAAAGGAGCACTCCAGCTCCCATGTCTTATGACCAGTGTCTTTGTGCTCTGGATCTGACCTCACAGTCTAACAGGAAGTTCTAAAATATGCAGTGGAGGAAGAAGGAAAGAAAGAATGAAAGAAATGGAGCAATCACATTTTTATCTCATGTAAAATCTGTAATAATCACTAATCTAAAAGCTTTTAGGTCCAACTTTTGTTTGATGGTTGGATTTGCACTGACACTTGTAAAGAAATGAGAAATAATACATCCTTCATGGTAATGGCTGGATGCAGAATAAAAATCTCAATTTCCACACTTTTGGTGCTCAGGTCTTGGGTAAATTAGTTGCAACATCTTAGACCATTACTATAATATGCAGTAATAGCAGACTTATGGCTGTAAAACTCACTGATAATTTTGTTTGTTTATTGCCATTCTGTAGTACCTAGAAATAGTTAAGGGAGGTAGTTAGAAAGGGCAACTAGTCGTTGTTTATCTATCTCTACTTTAATAAATCAGAGAGGATGAATTCCAACAAATGTCAGTGGTCTTACAATTTACTACTGTTGAGCTCTCTAGAAAAACTCATAGACAACCTTCTGTAGTTGGCATTTTTCTTAGAAGAATCTGAATGAGAAGTTTAAATTTTTTTAACGTTTATTCATTTTTGAGACAGAGAGAGACAGAGCATGTTGGGGGGGAGGGGCAGAGAGACAGGGAGACACAGAATCCAAAGCAGGCTCCAGGCTCTGAGCTGACAGCATAGGGCCCAATGTGGGACTCGAACTCACAGACTGCAAGATCATGACCTGAGCTGAAGTCGGACACTTAACCAACTGAGCCACCCAGGCATCCCTGAATGAGAAGTTTAAATACAACTTCTATTCAGACCCTAACTAAACAAAACTTTCTGGATGTGGAGGAAGTAGACATAATAGCCAATTGCCTTCTAATTTAAGGTCATACATTCAATACAAGTGTCTTAGTCCTTTCAGTGTTCTCTAACAAAATACCACAGATTCGATGGCTTTTAAGCAATAGAAATACTTTTCTCACAGTTCTGGAGGGTAGAAATCTGAGATCTGTGTGCCAGCATGGACAAGTGAAGGTCCTCTTCCTAAAGTTGCAAACTTTTTTTTATTGTAGTCTCATATGGAGGAAGGGGCTAGGGAGCTCAGTGAGGTATGTTTGATAGAGCACTAATCTCATGCATAAAGACTTCATCCTCATGATCTAATCATCTTCCAAAGTCCACCTCTGACAGCATCACATTGGATGTCAAGACTTGAACAAGTGAACTTCAGGGGGACACAAATATTCAGACCATAGCAAAGCATTTAAGGCCCAGTGATAAGTTCAGGCAAAACAACAGGTCAACAAACTGGACCTGTCTGGTCCCTGGCAAAGTACTTGCAGGGTTGCAAGACACATGGATGATCCAGGGTATAAGACGCCAAATAAAAGTATTGATATATGAATGGAAATATTGAGAATATATGGTTCTGTCCTCAACCAATCAAGGGAACTTTGTGGGAAACTGGAGATCACTGTATTTCAAAGTTGAAAGGGAGCAGAGATGCAATTTTCTCATGGTCCAAAATCTACAAGGCAAAATGAGGTGCTTTTACAGTTACTCCATGTACTGTACTAGAAACTAGAAGATCTGCTTGATTTTGTTTGATTTTAGAGACCATTTCTGCAAGAATACTTCTCTAGCTGATTCTTTATAATATTAACCAGTTTGAAGGGCTATCTTAGTTCCAAAAGTTTCTTATTTCATTAGAAGATTTTTGAAGAAATAAATGACAGGAAAGAGTATGAACTACTCTTGATGGCAAGGCCTGGTCTAGATTTGAGGATGATATCTTGACTTAATTGAAATTATTTGCAATTGGTTTCACTATGTTTTAACCACCAGTAAATAGTACAAATCCTATTCTAGAAATCCAGGATACATGCCTTTGTGAAGAGGACACAACCCCATGCACAGGAGCTCAAAAGAAAAATTCTCAATATTGCCCCACTACCTACTTATTCTCTCTGAGGCTTTTTTCTCTTAAGTAAAATGATAATCATTCCTGTCTGTCTACCTTCTACAAATATGGTTAAATGCAATAAATAGAAAAAAGCTTTGGAAAACTTTGAGTGATATAAATATAAGCTTCAATAAATATAGGCTATTGTAATTTGTAAACAGCACATCCGAGGATTTTTAAATAATTAAAAAAAATTTCAACGCTTAATGTAAAACCTCAAAGCATTTGTAGCAGACATGTCCTAAAGAACAACAGGAGAAAATAGTCCATTGTCTCTTTTACATATATCTATTTTGTTAAGCAATGAATTGAAAACATATTCCTTAATGTACCAAACCAATTATCCTTTCATAAACTGCTTTAAAAAGAAAGCACAATTTTCTTGATCTTAAAACCAATTACTTCTAATAATCTGTCCTCATGATGTCTTCATTTTGGAAATTTACAAACACAGTACACAATGTATTTTTCTTTCAGCAGCTTTTCTTGAAAACCTATTCAAGATTTTTATCATTTTGTGCATTTTATTCCTAAGGATGTCCTGTTACCATATATTATTTTTTTAAAAAACCCTATGTAATAAAAAGACACAGACTCAAAGATCCTCATGCATTGCTTGAAATAACAAAGGGCTACATTGCAGTCAATACATTTTATTGACTCTTCTAACTGGAAAGGGCTTTACAGAGGAGCCAAACTAAGTTCTTTCTTTTCCAGGGGCCTAGAAAAAGGTAATTATTTGGAATGTGTACATGGTACAAAGATTTTATAATTTGTCCCATCTGAGCACTTATGAGTCTGTTCAGAAATGTTTTTGGGTGGGAGGCAAGATCGTGGAGAAGTATGGAGCTCAGTACATTTCACTCGCCTCCATCTCTCAAATGGAGAAGGCCTAAAGCCATAGGAACCCTTACAGAATCCAGGAGTTTGGGAGGAAAAGGAGACAGAGTCCACTGAGAAAACCTTATAGCGTGAGTGTGAAGTGGGGAAGACAAAAACGGCCCTGGTGGCTCAGTCAGTTAAGCATCTGGCTTCGGCTCAGGTCATGATCTCATGGTTAGTGGGTTCGAGCCCCATGTCGGGCTCTGTGCGGACAGATAGCTCAGAGCCTGGAGCCTGTCTTCGGATTCTGTGTCTCCCTCTCTCTCTGACCCTACCCTGATCATGCTGTCTCTCTCTCTCAAAAATAAATAAAACACTAAAAAATTTAACAACAAAAAAAACCGAAACGGCCCTGGCCTGGAGACACAGAGGGAGGGGAGGGAGCCCCCTTTGTAAGGAGCTGCGGTGAGTTGACGGGAAATAAAAGAGCGGCTGAAACTGCTCAAGAATCTGTCCTGTCCCTGGAGAAGAGAAAAACTTCAGCTGGGGACATAGGGGGATCCGGTTTCCAGGTGTCCAGCTGACCTTGAGTGGGACACACTGGTCCCAGGCGATGCCAGGAGAAACCTCACCTCTGTTCGCCAGCTCGACCTGGAGGGGAAGCAGCACGCCTGAAGCTGCTCTGCTGCTCTTCTGGCTCGGCTCGATTCCCAGTGGGGAGGCGAGAGGCTTGAAACTGCTCAGAGGGACTCAGCCTGCGGGTTTATGTTTCGGACAGTATCAATGGGGCGTGTGGACTAAGATCTGGAAACCAGAGGTGGCTTGAGACAAAGAGCACGGCCTAACTTGGCTAGGCCTGGCACAGGGAGATCAGACCCAAAAGAGTGAGCTGCAGTGCTTAGTTCAAATGGGTTCAGGAGCACTGCCATTTTTCTCCCCACAACCACCAAGGCGGGACCTCAAGGAGTTGCCTGTGGGACACAGTGGAGGCTAAAACCCACCTACACCAAAAGACACCCATACCCGCTAGAGATCTACTGGGGTTTTGTTTTGTTTTACTGGAGCCCGGGGCAAGACCAACATGGATGCACTCTTGTGATCAATTCTAGATCAATTCTTTCTATTCAAATATTTTTTTTTTTCTCTTGTCTCATTTGTATCCCTCCACCCTGCTGGACTGGGCACTCTGGTCACTGGTTTGCTTAAACAGTCACATTTAATCCATTCTCTAGGTTGTATATCTCTCTGATATAACTACCTTTCTATCTCTCTCTCTCTGGAGTAATCAGACTATATAGTTTCTCTGAGTAACATTATCTTCGTTTCTTCTCCTCACCTCTTACCATATTCTCCTCTTTCTCTGAATTAAGCCTCTTCGTCTCTCTGCTTGGTCATTTCCCTTCCAATTTTGCTTCCTCCCTGCCCTGTCAGTTCTCTCTTTGTATATACTCTTCCATCAGCACTGCATACACCCAGCTCTTTATTTGTAACTGGGAATTCTGGTTTTGTGCTTTTAGACGGTCCTTTGTCTGTGGGGTGTTTTCTTTTTTCTTTTTTTTTTCTTTTTTTTAATTTTAATTTTTATTATTTGTTTTTCTTCCTACCTCCTTTTTTTCTGTTCGTTTTTTTCCCTCTTTTTCTTTTTCCCTTTTGGTTTGCAAGTTTGTTGGATTTGTCTGTGCATTTGTGTGCCTTTGTTCCCTGTATGTTTGTCTGTTTTCTTTTCTAGGGATATCTCAAGAAACAAGCCAAAGTACTCAGGGTGGAGAATCCCAAATACCACTACAAGTAGGGAAATAAAATAACCAAAGTTTCAACAAGAGAGACCAAGAGACACCACTCAAAGAACAATTCCTGAACGGACTAGCCCTGGACAGTCAAAGAGCCTTCTTTAATGTAGCAGTACTCACAAGTGCAGTGTGCATAACAAGCTTTTAAATCTAACAAGAGACAGAAAGCTAACCAAAATGACGAAATGGAATAACTCTCCTCTAAAGTTGTTCCAGGAAGAAATGACAGCTAAAGAACTGCTCAAAACAGATACAAGCAACATAACTGAACAAAAATTTAGAACAATAGTCATAAAATTAATCCCTGGGCTTGAAAAAGGCATGGAAGACATCAGAGAAACTATTGCTACAAAGACTATGGAGCATAAATATAGCTGTGAAGAATTTAAAAATGCTATAAGAGAGATGCATAATAAAATGGAGGTGTCCAGTGCATGGATGGAAGAGGCAGAGAGGAGAATGGGTGAATTAGAAGACACAATTATAGAAAAAGAGGAAGCTAAGAAAAAGATAAACTGATCAAGGAACATGAAAGGAGAGTTCAAGAACTGAGAGATACAATGAAACAGAAAAATATCTGTGCCATAGGAATTCCATAAGAGGAAGAGAGAGAGAAAGGAACTGAAGGAGTCTTTGAACAAATTATAGCTGAGAACTTCCCCAATTTGGGTAAGGAAACAGACATTGAAATCCAAGAGGCACAGAGAACTCCCCTCAGATGTAACTTGAATCAATCTTCTGCACGACATATCATAGTGAAACTGGCAAAATATAAGGACAAAGAGAGAATTCTGAAAGCAGCTAGGGATAAAAGGGCCCTAACAAACAAAAGGAAACCTATCAGAGTGGTTATAGACTTATCTACTCATCTACAGACTTATCTTGGCAGACCAGAAAGCAATGGCAGGAAATCTTCAATGTGATGAACAGAAAAAATATGCAGCCAAAAATCCTCTATCCAGCAAGCCTGTCATTCAGAATAGAAGGAGAGATAGAAGTCTTCCCAAATAAACAAAAATTTAAAAAATTCGTCACCACTAAACCAGCCCTATAAGAAATCCTGAGGGGAACTCTATGAGGGAAATGTTGGAAGGAACGCAAGGTACCAGACACCACCACAAGGATGAATCCTACAAAGAACACAATGACCCTAAATCCATATTTTTCAATAATAACACTGAATGTAAATGGAGTAAGTGCTCCAATCAAAAGACATAGGGTAGCAGAATGAATAAAAAAAAAAACAAAAAACAAAATCCAGAACATCCTACTAAAGAATGAATGGGCCAACCAGGCAATTAGAGAAGAAATTTAAAAATATATGGAAACAAATGAAAATGAAAATACAATAATCCAAACTCTATGGGATGTGGCAAAGGCAGTCCTAAGAGGAAAGTGCATTGCTCTCCAGGCCTATTTCAAGAAATTAGAAAAAGCCCAAGTGCAAAATCTAACAGCTCGCCTAAAGGAACTAGAGGCAGAGCAACAAGAGCACCCCAAACCCAGTAGAAGAAGAGAAATAGTAAAAAATAGTTTAAAAAAATTCACACGGGAAGAGATAGGAAATCTGAACAGACCCATAACTAGTGAAGAAATTGAATCAGTTACCAAAAATCTCCCAACAAATAAGAGCCCTGGACCTGATGGCTTCCTTGGGGAATTCTACCAGGCATTTAAAACAGAATTAATCCCAATTCTTCTCAAGCTATTCCAAAAAATAGAAATCGAAGGAAAACTTCCAGACTCATTTTATGAGGCCAGCATCACTATGATGCCCAAGCCAGACAGAGATCCAGCTAAAAAAGAGAACTTCAGGCCAATATCCTTGATGAATACGGATGCAAAAATCCTCAACAAGATACTTGTAAGTTGAATCCAGCAGCACATAAAAAGAATCATCCACCAAGATCAAGTGGGATCCATCCCTGGATTACGGGGCTGGTTCAAAATTCGCAAACCAATCAATGTGATTCATCACATCAACAAAAGAAAAGATAAAAACCATATGATCCTGTCGATAGATGCAGAAAAAGCATTTGACAAAATACAGCATCTCTTCTTAATAAAGACTCTTGAGAAAGACGGGAAAAAAGGAACTTACTTAAATATCATAAAAGCCATCTAAGAGAAGCCCTCAGCTAACATCATCCTCAATGGGGAAAAACTGAGAGCTTTCCCCCTGAGATCAGGAACACGACAGGGATGTCCACTCTCACCACTGTTGTTTAACATAAAGCTGGAAGTCCTAGCATCAGCCATCAGACAACAAAAGGAAATCAAAGGCATCAGATTTGGCAAAGAAGAAGTCAAACTTTCACTTTTCGCAGATGACATGATCCTCTACATAGAAAACCCGACAGACTCCACCAGAAGCCTACTAGAACTGATCCAAGAATTCAGCAAAGTTTCAGGGTAAAAGATCAACGTGCAGATATCGGTTGCATTCTTATACACCAAAAATGAAGCAACAGAAAGAGAAATCAAGAAACGGATCCCATTCACAATTGCATAAAAAACCATAAGGTACCTAGGAATAAACCTAACCGAGGATATAAGATATCTGTATGATGAAAAGTATAGAAAACTTATGAAGGAAATTGAAGAAGACACAAAGAAATGGAAAAACATCCCATGCTCATGGATTGAAAGAATAAATATTGTTAAAATGTCATTACTACCAAAAGCAATTACACATTCAATGCAAACCCAATCTAAATTGCACCGGCATACTTCTCAAAACTAGAACAAACTATTCTAAAATTTGTAAGGAACCACAAAAACCCCGGATAGCCAAAGTAATATTGAAGAAGAAAACTAAAACGGGAGGGATCACCATCCCAGACTTTTAGGGTCTACTACAAAGCTGTCGTCATCAAGACAGTATGGTATTGGCACAAAAACAGACACATAGACCAATGGAATAGAATAGAGAACTCAGAATTGGACCCAGAAATATACAGCCAAATAATCTTTGACAAAGCAAGAAAGAATATCCAATGGAAAAAAGACAGCCTCTTTAACAAATGATGCTCGGAGAACTGGACAGCAACATGCAGAAGAATGAAACTAGATCATTTTCTCACACCATGCACAAAAATCAACTCAAAATGGATAAAGGACCTGAATGAATGTAAGACAGGAAACCATCAAAACCCTAGAGGAGAAAGCAGGAAGCAAACTCCTTGACCTCTACCGCAGCAATTTCTTACTTGACACATCCCCAGCAGCAAAAGAATCAAGAGCAAAAATAAACTATTGGGACCTCATCAAGATTAAAACCTTCTGCACGGCAAAGGAAACATTCCATAAAACTAATAGGCAACCAACAGAATGGGAAAAGATAGTTGCAAGTGGCATATCAGATAAAGGGATAGTATCTAAAATCTATAAGGAACTCACCAAACTCCACACCCAAAAAACAAACAACCCAGTGAAGAAATGAGAAGAAGATATGAACAGACGCTTCACCAAAGAAGACATCCAGATGGCCAACAGACACATGAAATGATGCTCAGCATCCCTCCTCACCAGGGAAATACAAATCAAAACCACACTGAGATATCACCTCACGCCAGTCAGAGTGGCTAATATGAATAAATCAGGAGACTATAGATGCTGGCAAGGATGTGGAGAAATGGGCACCCTCCTACACTGTTGGTGGGAATGTAAACTGGTGCAGCCCCTCTGGAAATCAGTGTGGATGTTCCTCAAAAAATTAACACTAGAACTCCCCTATGACCCAGCAATAGCACTGCTGGGAATTTACCCAAGGGATACAGGAGTGCTGATGCATAGGGGCACATGTGCCCCAATGTTCATAGCAGCACTCTCAACCATAGCCAAAACATGGATAGAGCCTAAGTGTCCATCAACGGACGAATGGATCAAGAAGATGTGGTTTATCTATAAGATGGAATACTACTTGGCAATGAGAAACAATGAAATCTGGCCATGTGTAGCAACATGGATGGAACTTGAGTGTGTTATGCTGAGCAAAATAAGTCCAGCAGAGGAGTATAGATACCATATGTTTGCACGTATAGGAGGATTAGGAGGAACTTAACAGAGGACTGTGGGGGAGAAGAAGGGGAAAAATAGTTGGGGAGAGGGAGGGAGGCAAACCATGAAAGACTCTTGAATGCTGAGAACAAACTGAGGGCTGATGGGGGTGGGGGAGGGGGGAAGAGGGGGTGATGGGTATGGAGGAGAACACTTGTTGGGATGAGCACTGGGTGTTATATGGAAACCAACTTGGCAATAAACTATTTTAAAAAAATAAAAATAAAAAATGAATTTTTTTCTACTTTGTCTACTATTTCTTCTCCTTCTAGTCATACCCACAAAGTATGAATCAAATATTTTTGAGAAAAGCTACACCTCCAATCACCTAGATATTTACATCTACACAAAATCTAAAGCACTGTATGAAACAAGAAATGTAGCTTAGGAAACACAATGACAACCAAATTACTTCCTTATTTACAATAATGTTACTAGCTATCTTATAATTTTTTTTCAAAATCTTCTTTCAATAATTTATTTGGGACAAAATGCCTATGACAAAACTCTAATTGATTCTCTGACCGTAAATATTGTCAAAGCTGCCAACTGAGGAAAAACAACATATATGACTACCAAAAGGAATTACAATTTTGACTCTCTAAATTTCCCTAAGGGCAACAGATTTTAGTTAAAGTTTTCCTTAATATCAGTGTGTTTAATTAAAGCCTTAAAATTGCTTGGTGCCATAAAAAGTCATATAATTATAGCCACTGCCTCAAAACAAAATAACACAAAGGTAGGCGGACGTCTATTAACAGAAATAAAATAGTTTACCGGTTGATTGAAATAAGTTTGTGTATCCACAAGCCAAATAAAATCAATATCTAATAAAATATTGTAGAAAATAGTACTTATTTCAATGAAGCACAAGTGCAACACCCATGAGCTACAGGAAGAAAATATCTGGCATACAGAGCCAAGCTTTCATTCTGATACTTACTATCGGCACAGTAATGGAACTCACTTGATTGGTTTTTAAAACTCTGACTTTCCTAATCATTGGAAACTGTTTGATACAGGAAAATATTGACATGACCTAATTCTATAGAGAGCGATCTAGAAAAAGAAGAAAAATGGCTATATTAGCTACTGAAAGAAAAAAAAAAAAACAGATTCCCTGTGATTCAAGGTTATGCAAAGGCCCATTGAACTAAAGACCCCACAGACATTTTCTGCATAAAGCCAGTATTACGTAATCAAATACAGAGAATTAGGTAACATGAGGAAACAGAGAAGTACGTTTCAAATGAAAGAATAAGACAATATCTCAGAAAAATAATAAATAGAATGAGATAAGCAATCTACCCGATAAAGAGTTCAAAGTAATGGTGATAAAAAAGACTCATAAAACTTGGAAGAAGAATGCATAATCAGTGAAAACTTCAACAAAACATAAAGAACCAATTAAACATGAAGAAAACAATAACTAAAATGAAAATTGACTACAGGTAATCAATAACAGACTAGATGATGCAGTACCTATCTGTGATCTGGAAGACAGGCTAATAGAAATACCCACTTGGAATAAAAAGAGAAAAAGAAGTTTTAAAAAAAAATGAAGATAGTCTAAGGGAACTCTGGACAAATTTAAATGTACCAACATTCACATAATTGGGTTTGCAGAAGGAGAAGAAAGGGAAAGAATATGTATTTGAAGAAATAGTGGCTGAAAACCTCCCTTATTTGGTGAAAGAAACAAACATTTAAGTTTAGGGAGGTCAGAGAGTCCCCAACAAGATAACCCCAAAGGACCCTAAAGGACACTAAAGCATATTATAATCACAGTGTCTTCTGCTAAAGATAGATCATCTTAAAAGCTGCAGAAGCAAAGGGATACAGTTTAGGAAGTAAGATGGCAGAGTAGTAGGAGGACCCTGGGCTTTCTTTGTTTCCTGAACACAACTAGATAAATTATAAATCATTCTATATACCCAAGAAGTTGATCTGAGGACTGACAGAACAAAATGCAAAACTAGAGGGGTTGACAACACCACATCGTGGAAGATAGGAAGTGAGGAGACATGATTTGGGGGAGAAAAGAATGAGAGGTGCTGTGGAGGGGAGGGGGCCCTGGTCACAAAGAGAGATTGTGGTGTGTGTGAGGAGCACATGGGGGATTGGGAATTGCACAAAGAAAACACTTCTCCAAAGATACTAAGTGGGAAAATGAGAGGGGTTGATTTTTGAGAGTTTTTACAAGTGGGGCTCAATAAGTTTTAGAGGTCCTCAGCATGGCTAGTGTGGAGACCAGTGGGCACTGCAGGGTTCCTGTGGAAACAGAACAGATAGCCCTGTAGTGTATAGCAAAATCTGAGAATCCCCTGAGATGTACTGGGGAATCCCCCTTCTTAGAGCACATCTGGAAGAGGTAGCATTGCCTTTCCAGGGACAAAAGAGCTTGTGGGTCCCCTTACCATCCCCCCACCCCTCAACATAGGTGCAGAGACACCTGCTGAGGGCAGCTACACCAGCTCTTTGCTACACTTTTGTCCAAAATCCACAGCTTTGAGCTTTGGTGCAACTGTTCTTCTGGGGCAAAACTGCATTAGTCCCAGCATGGCAAGACCTTCCCCCAGAGGACAGGTGCAGCTCTGCACCACATGAGGTCCCTAAAGCTTTAAAGAGTGTTAAAGCTCATCTGGCCTGCCAGGGATAGAACACAGGTATACTGCACTACCAGAAGGGCAGACTGTAGGGACACAGGGGTGAAGGCAGTGATTCTGAGGGACACCTGAAACAAAGAGATAGAGGTTTGCTCTTCTTGGAGGGATTTCTGGGCAGCAGTGGGCATTAACTCCCCTCTCTGGGATGGGGAGAGGCTGGTGCCATTTCTCTCTCCTATCCCTCAGCAAAATCTGGCTTCAGGTAGCAGCACAGCACCAACAGTGGTGGTTTAAATGGTCTACACCAAGCCCACCCCCTGTGCTCTGCAGGTGTTACTTTTCTAGAGCAAGCGTGACTGTACACCAGAGCAGTGGGCCCCTCTGAAAAGACCAGCACAAACCCCCATGTGTACCACATCTACTGACCATAGAGTCTTGCAAAGATTCAGTTCTAGTGGAAATAGCATCATCAAGTCTCTTTTAACAACCAGACCGGAGTATACCACACTGTAGCCAAGGTCCAAAAGCTCACCACTTCAGGCAAGGAGAAACTCTACAAAGGATTGACCTGAGGGAAAGACCAGTGAAAACACAGCAGCAGAGTACACAGAGCATACACCAGAGATGCTTCCTAAAACTCCAGGCCCTGGGCAGTTTATGACCTCTTCTTCACCAAGCCATTGCTCTCAGGAGCAACAAACATAACAGATTTTCCTAACACAGTAAGACAGAGACCTAGACAAAATACCAAGACAGAAGAATTTATCTCAAAAGAAAGAAGAAAAAGTGACAGCCAAGGATCTAATAGAAACAGATATAAGTGATATTCTTGAGCCAGAATTTATTTTTTAAGTTTATTTATTTTTGAGAGGGCAGGGGACAGAGTGTGAGTAGGTGAAGGGGCAGAGAGGGAGATAGAATTTGAAGCAGGCTCCAGGCTCCGAGGTGTCAGCACAGAGACTGATGCAGGGCTTGCATCCACAAATTTCACGATAATGAATTGAGCCAAAGTTAGATGCTTAACCAAATGCCCAAAGTTGGATGCTTAACCCAGATGCCCCAAGCCAGAATTTAAAGAACCAATAAAAAGTATACTATCTGGGCTTGAGAAAAGCATATAAAACCCCAGGGGGTCCATGAGATTAAAAGGCCTAAAAATTAATCAGGTCAAAATAAACAATGCTATAACTGAGACATGAAAATGACTGAATGTAATGACCACAAGGAAGGAAGAATCACAGTAAATAAGTGATATAGAAGATAAAATTATGAAAATAATGAAGCTGAGAAGGGAGAAAGAAAAATATTGGATCAAGAATGTGGGCTCATTGATGGAGAACTCAGCAATGCCATAAAGCATAAAAACACTCATATCATAGCAGTCCAAGAAGGGCAAGAGAGAGAAAGGGGGGCATAAGTCTTATTGGAAGAAATTATAGCTGAAAACTTTCCTAATCTGTGGAAGAAAACAGACATCCAAGTACGGGAGACACAGAGAATTCCCATCAAACTCAGCACAAGCAAGCCAACACCAAGACATATTGCAGTTAAATTTGTAAAATATAAGGAAAACGATCTTAAAAGTAGAAGAAAAAAGAAGTCCCTAACTTACAAAGGAAGACATATAAGGTTAGCAGCAGATTTCTCCACAATAACTTGTCAGGCCAGAGGAGAGTGGCATGTTATATTCAACGTGATGAATGGGAAAAATAAAAAGCCAAGAATTCTTAATCCAACAAAGTTGTCATTCAGAATGAAAGGGAAAATAAATTCCTAGACAAACAAAACTAAAGGACTTCATGACTACTAAAACAGCCCCACAAGGAATATAAAAGGGAACTCTTTGGGACAGAAAAACCCAAAGGGACAAAGACTAGAAAGAAACAGGGAAATATCCAGAAACAATGACTTAACAAGTACTAAAATGACACTAAATTCATATCAATAATCACTTAGAAAGTAAATGGACTAAATGCTCCAATCAAAAGACATAGGATGACACACTGGAGTAAAAAAAAAAGGGGGGGGGCACATCAATATGTTGCCTATAAGAGACTCATTTTAGACCTAAATACATATGCAGATTGAAAGTGAGGGGATGGATAAATATTTCTCATGCTAATGGATGTCAAAGAAAGCCAGAATAACCATACTTCTATCAGATAAACTAGATTTTAAACCAAAGGCAGGAAATGAAGATGGGCACTATATCAAAATAAAGGGGTCTATCCAAAAAGAAGATCTAACAACTGCAAATATTTATGCACCCAACTTGGAGATACCCAAATATACAAAAGAATAACAAATATAAAGGAACTCCTTGATAATAATATAATAGCAGCAGGGGACTTTAACAGCACCTTAATGGACAAATCATCTAAGCAGAAGAATCAACAAGAAAACAATGGCTTTGAATGACACATTGGACCACATGTACTTACCAGATATATTCAGAACATTTCATCCTACAGCAGCAGAATACACATTCTTTTCAAGTTTACATGGGACATTCTCCAGAACATATCATATACTGGGTCACAAATCAGCCCTCAACAAGTACAAAAAGATTGAGATAATATCATGCATATTTTCAGACAAGACTATGAAACTTGAAGTCAACCATAAGAAAAACTTTGGAAAGACCACAAATACATGGAAGCTAAAGATCATCCTACTAAATAATGAAGAGGTCAACCAGGAAATTAAAGAAGAAAGAAAGAAATACATGGAAACAAATGATAATGAAAACACGATGGTCCAAAACCTTTGGATGCAGGAAAAAGGTCATAGGAAGGAAGTATATAACAATACAGGCCCATATCAAGAACCAAGAAAATCTCAAATATACAACCTAACCTTAAACCTAAAGGAGCTGGAAAAAGAATAACAAATGAAGCATAAAGCCAGCAGAATAAGGGAATAAAGATTAGAGAAGATATAAATGATACAGAAACAAACAAAAAACACCAGTAGAACAGATTAATGTAATCATGAGCTGTTTTTTTAAAGAATTAACAAAATTGATAAACCCCTAGCAAGGCTTAACAGTAGGAAAATAGAAATAACCGAAGCAAATAAAATCATGAATGAGAGGAGAGATCAAAACCAACATCACAATAATAGAAACAATTATAAGAAAATATTATGAAAAACTTTATGCCAACAAACTGGGTGATCTGGAAGAAATGGATAAATTCCTAGAAATATATAAACTACAAAAACTGAAAAAGAAAGAAATAGAAAATTTGAACAGATCATAACAAGTAAAGAAATTGAATCAGCAATCAAAACTCTCCCAACAAACAAGAGTTCAGGGCCAGATGGCTTCACAGGCGATTTCTACCAAACATTTAAAAAGAGTTAATATCTATTCTGCTCAAACTGTTCCAAAGAATAGAAATGGAAGAAAAACTTCCAAATTCTTTTGATGAGGCCAGAATTACCTGTATTCCAAAACCAGACAAAGACCCCACTAAAAAAGAGAAAAACAGGCCAATATCCCTAATCAACATGAATGCAAAAATTCTCAACAAAATCCTAGAAAATTGAATCCAACAGTACATTAAAAGAATTATTCACAAGATTAAGTGGGATTTACTCTTGGGCTGCAAGGGTAATTTAATATTCACGAATCAAACAACTTGATACCCCAAGTTAATAGAAGAAAGGATAAAAACCACAACGATCCCTTCAGTAGGTGCAGATAACAGATAAAAGCATTTGACAAAATTAAGCAGGCTTTCTTGATAAAAACCCTCAAGAAAGTAGGGATAGAAGGAACATATCTCAACTTCATAAAGGCCATATATGTAAGACTCACAGCTAATATCATCCTTAATGGGAAAAATCTGAGAGCTTTCCTCCTAATGTCAGGAGCATGACAGGGATGTCTACTCTCACCACTCTTGTTTACATAGTACTGGAAGTCCTAGCCTCAGCAACCAGAAAACAAAAATAAATGAAAGGCGTCGAAACTGGCAAGGAAAAAGTCAAACTTTATTCACAAATGACGTGATACTCTATCTAGAAAACCTTAAAGACTCCACCAAAAGTTGCTAGAACTTATATATGAATTCACTAAAGCCATAGGAAACAAAAGCAATGTACAAAAATCCATTGCATTTCTATAAGCCAATAATGAAGCAGCAGAAAGAGAAATCAAGAAATTGATCCCATTTACAATTGGATCAAATAACTGAAGATACCTAGGAGTAACTTAACCAAAGAGGTGAAATGTGTGTACACTTAAAACTATAGAACACTTATGAAATAAACTGAAGAAGACACAAATAAATGGAAAAAGATTTCATGCTCAGGGATTGAAAGAACAAGTACTGTCAAAATGTCTATACTACCCAAAGAAATCTACATATTTAATGCAATATCTATCAAAATACCAATAGCATTTTTCACAGAGCTAGAACAAACAATCCTAAAATTTGTATGGAGCCACAAAAGACTCTGAATAGGCAAAACAATTTTGTAAAAGAAAAGCAAAACTGGAGGCATCACAATTCCAGACTTCAAGCTGTATTGCAAAGCTGTAGTCATCAAGACAGTATGGTACTGGCACAAAAACAGACACATAGATCAATGGAACAAAATAGAAATGGACCCACAACTGTATAATCAACTCATCTTTGAGCAGGAAAGAATGTCCAATGGAAAAAGACAGTCTTTCAACAAATGTTGTTGGGAAATCTGGACAGCAATGTTCAGAAGAATGAAACTATACAACTTCTTACACCACACACACACACACAAATTCAAAATTAAAGACCTAAATATGAGACAGGAAACCATGAAAATCCTAAAAGAGAACACAGACAGAAACATTTTGACATGGGCCATAGCAAATTCTTATTAGACATGTCACTAGAGTCTAGGAAAACAAAAGCAAAAGTGAACTATTAAGACTTCATTCAGATAGGGGCGCCCGGGTGGCGTAGTCGGTTAAGCGTCCGACTTTCGCTCGGGTCATGATCTCGCGGTTCGTGGGTTCGAGCCCCGCGTCGGGCTCTGTGCTGACTGCCAGCTCAGAGCCTGGAGCCTGTTTCAGTCTGTGACTCCCTCTCTCTCTGACCCTCCCCTGCTCACGCTGTCTCTTTCTCTCTCTCCTAGAAATAAATAAAACATTTAAAAAAAAAAATTAAAAAAAAAAAAAAAAAAGACTTCATTCAGATAAAATCTTCTGCACAACAAAGGAATCAATAAAACTCAAAATCAACCTTTGGAATGGAGAAGATATTTGCAAATGACATATCTGACAAAGTTAGTATCCAAAACTATAAAGAACTTATCAAACTCAACACCCCGAAAAACAAATAATCCAGTTAAGAAATGGGCAGAGACATGAATAGACACTTTTCCAAAGACAACATACAGATGGCTAACAGACATATAAGATGGTGGTCAACATTATTCAACGTCAGGGAAATACAAATCAAAACTACAATGAGGTATCACCTTGCACCTGTCAGAATGGCTAAAATGAACAACATTGGAAACAAAAGATGTTAGCAAGGGTGTGGAGAAAGGGGAACCCTCTTATACTGTTGGTGGGAATGCAAACTGGTCTTGCCATTCTGTAAAACCGTATGGAGGTTCTTCAAAATATTAAAAACAGAACTACCCTTCAATACAGCAATTTCATTATTAGGTATTTACCCAAAGGATACAAAAATACTGAGACAAAGTTTATAAGAGCATTATCATATGCAAATTATGGAAATTGCTCAAATGTCCACTGACTGATGAATGGATAAAGAAAAAGTGGTACACAAATACAATAGGATGTTATTCAGCCATAAAAAATGATGAGATCTTGCAGTTTCCAATAATGTGGATGGAGCTGGAGTGTATTATTCTAAGTGAAATAAGTCAGAGAAAAACAAATACTGTATAATTTCATTCATATGTGGAATTTAAGAAATTAAACAGATGAACATATGGAGTAAAAAAAAAATAGAGATGCAAACTATAAAACAGACTCTTAACTATAGACAGGAGACTGGTTCCTGGGGGAAAGGGGGATGTCGCATGAAAATTGGTTAACTGGGTGATGGGTATTAAGGAGAGCGCTTGTTGTGATGAGCACTGAGTGTTTTATGTAAGTGAAGAATCACTAAATTCTACTCCTGAAACTAATATTACACTAAATGTTAACTAATAGAATTAAAATAAAAACGTGAAATATTTTTTTTAAGTAGCAAGAGACAATTAGTTATATAAACAAGAACCCCCATAAGATCACAAGCTGATTTTTCCAGCAGAAACTTCACAGGTCAAAAAGGAGTGACACAATATATTCAAAATGCTCAAAAAAAGTACACTTTCAACTCAAACTACTTCACCTGGCAAAGTTATCACTCAGAATTGACAAATAGTGAATATCCTAAGCAAGCAGAAGCTAAATGAGTTTATAGTCACTAAATTGTTCTTATAAGAATAGTTTAAAGGACTTTTTTTAAGATGGAAAAGAAAAGTCCATAAATTAAAATAAGAAAATTATCAAAGGAAAACATCTCACTAATAAGGCAAATCCACATTAAAGGAAGTGGATCAACCATCTACATAGATAGTATGAAGGCTACAAGTAAAATCATCTAGACCTACAATAATTTGTTAAAGGAAACACAAAGTAAGATGTATAACATGATGTCAAAAATGTAAAATGTGGGTCAGGGTAGTAAAAATGTAGTGCTTTTTAGAATGGGAAAAGATCTTAGACGACTATCAGCTTAAAATAGACAGCTATATGCATAGAATATTATATGTAAACATTATCTGAAAGTCACCAAGTCATAAATGAAGAGAACAAGAGAATTAAAAAGGAATAGAGAAAAACAACAAAAACAATCAGAAAACAATAAACAAAATGGCAGTAAGTGCAATGACCTGAAATATAAATTGACTAAATATTCCAATCAAAGGACAGAGCTGAATGAGAAAAATAATTCTATATGCTGCCTACAAGACACTCATTTCAAATCTAAAGACACACAAAATGTAAGAGAAGGCACAGAAAAAGATATTCCATGCAAATATAAACAAAAAGCTGTGGTATCAATACTTATATCAGACAAAATATACTTTAAACAAAGACTGTAGCAGGAGACAAAGAAAGGCACTACATAGTGATAAAGGAATCAATCTAAAAAGAGTATATAACACTTGTAACAGTCTATGTACCTAGCATAAAGTCACCTAAATGTATGACAAATATTAATAGAAAGGGAGAAAATGACAGTAATACAATAACAAAGACTTTGATATCACATTTATGCCAATGGATAGACCATCTAGGCTGAAAATCAGTAAGGAAACGTTGGCAATAAAAGACACATTAGACAAAATGGATTTATAGATATATACAGATCATTCCATCTGAAAAAGCAGAATACACATTCTTTTCAAGTACACATATAACATTCTTTACGATAGATTGCATGGTAGGCTACAAAATAAGTCTGAATAATTAAAAAAAACTAATTTCATATCAAGTATTTTTTCTAACTACAATGGTTTGAAAGTAGAAATCACTTACAAGAAGAAAACTAGAAAAAAACCCCTAAACTCATGGAGGTAAACAATATGCTAATGAACTAATGGGCCAACTAAGAAATCAAAGAATAAATAAAATAATACTTTGAGAAATTAAAAAATGAGAACACAATGTTTCCAATCTATGGGATGCAGCAAAAGCAGTTCTAGGAAGAAAGTTTGCAGCAGTACAGTCCTACATCAGTAAACAAGAAAAATCTCAAATAAATAATCTAACCTTACATATAAAGGAACTAGAAAAATAAAAACAAAGCCCAAAATTAGTAAAAGGAAGGAAATAATGGAGATAATAATGAAAATCAGTGAAATGAGACTTAAAAACTACATAAAATATCAATGAAACTAAGATGTCATTCTTTCAAAAGTTAAACAAACCTTTATCCAGACGCATCAGGGGGGAAAAAAGCCCAAATAAGAAAAACCAGAAGTGAAATAGAAGAAGTTATGAATAATTCCACAGAAATACAAAGAATCATAAGCACAAGAAAAAATATATACCAAAAAATGGGACAACCTAAAAAATGGAATTTTCCTGGAAACACACAACCTTCTAAAAGAGATCAGGAAGAAATAGACACTCTAAATAGATCAATTACCAGGAAGGAAATGGAAACAGTAATTAAAAAATTCCCCCTCCAGGACCAGATGGTTTCTTAGGGCAAATCTACCAAACATTTAAAGAAGAATTAGTGCCCATCCTTCTCAAATTATATTTTAAAAAACTGAATTGGAAGGAATGCCACCAAACTTGTTTTGCAAGGCTCAGAATTACCCTAATACCAAAACCAAATAAAGACACCACAAATTAAAAAAAAAAAAAAAAGGAAAAAAATAACAGTCCAGTATTCCTGGTGAACATAAATGCAAATATCCTGAAAAAAATATTAGCAAACTAAATTCAATAGTATATTAAAAGAATCATACACCACAATACAGAGGGATTTATTCCAAGGATTCAAGGATGGTTCAAAATCCAACAAATCAATCAGTGTTGATACATTATATTAACAAAAACGATAATAAAAATCACATGATCACCTCAAGAAGATACAGAAAAAAATATATGAAAAAATTCAACATCCATTTATGATCAAAATATGATAAAAAGCTAACATCATATAAATGGTGGAAAGCTGAGAGTGTTTCCTTTAAGATCAAGAATAAGACAAGATGCTCACTCTCATCACTTTTATTTAATATAGTATTAGAAATCCTAGCCACAAATACCAGGCAATAAAAAGAAATAAAAGGCATCCAAATTGGAAAATAAGTAAAATTGTCACTATTTGTAGGTGACATGCTATATACAAAAATCCCAAAGACTCCACCAAATAAAACTTACTAGACTAATAAATGAATTCACTAAAGTTTCAGGATATAAAATATACATAAATATTTGCATTTCTGTATACAAATGAATAATCCAAAAGAGAATTTTTAAAAAATGCAACTTGCAATTACATTAATAAGACTAAAATATTTATAAATAAACTTAGCCAAGAAGGTGAAAGACTTGTACTCTGAAAACTATAAGACATTGAAGAAAGAAATTGAAGACAGAAATAAAGGGAAGATATACTGTACTCATGAATTGGAATAATAAATATTGTTAAAATATCCATACTACCAAAGCAATCTATAAACTCAATGTAATCTCTATCAAATATCAATGGCAATTTTTATGTAACTAAAAAAAAATTCTAAAAATTATATGGAACCACAAAAATTCCCAAATAACAAAAACAATCTTGAGAAAGAAGAGGTATCACATTCCCTGACTTCAAACTATACTACAAAGTTCTAGTAATCAAAAACAATATAGTACTGGTGCGCGCGCGCGCGCGCGCACACACACACACACACACACACAGATCAATAGAACAGAATAGAAAGTCCATAATAAATCCACTTATACAGCAAGTTATACTTCAACAAAAAAGACAAGAATATATATTGGGGAAAAGACTATCTTTTCATAAATAATACTGGGAAAATTGGACAGCTACATGCAGAAGAATGAAACTGGACCACTTTCTTCCACCAAGTATGAAATAAGCTTAAAATGGATTAAAGACTCAAAGGTAATACTGGACATCATAAAATTCCAACAGGGAAAAAAGGTGTTTAGCTCTTTAACATTGATCTTAATATTTTGGATGTATCTCCTCAGGCAAGGGCAATAAAAGCAAAAATAAACAAATGAGACTACATCAAACTCTAAAGCTTTTTAAAAGTGAAGGGAACCATCGACAAAACAAAAAAAGGCAATCCATTGAATGTGAATAGATATTTGTAAATGATACAGACAATAAGAGGTTAATATCTAAAGTATATAAAGAGCTTGCACACCTCAGTATAAAAAAAATCCAAATAAAACATGGACAGAAGACATGAGTAGACATTTCTCCAGAAAAGACAGATGATGAACACATTAAAAGATGCTCAGTATCACTAATCATCAGGGAAATGAAAATCCAAACAACAATGCAATACCATCTCACACTTGTCAGAATGAGTATTATCAAGAACACAAGAAATAACAAGTGTTGGTGAGGATGCAGAGAACAGGGAACCCTTATGAACTGCTGCTGGGAATGGAAATGGTATAGCCTCTATGGAAAACAGTATAGAGGTTTCTCAACAATTTTAAAGTAGAAATACCATACAATCCAGCAATTCCATTTCTGGATATTTATCCGAAGAAAATGTAACCAAGATATGGAAGCAACCTAAGGGTGGCCCAAGGGGAGGAGGCTAAGAGAAGATGGCCAAGAGGAAGAGGCTAAGAGAAGATGGCCAAAGAGAAGATAAAAAGATACAAACTTCCAATTATAAATTAAAAGATATAAGGATAAAATATGCCATATAGAGAATACTGTAACAACTCTGTATGGCGACAGATGGTAGCTAGGTTTTCATGGTTATCACTTTGTAATGTGTAAGAATGTCATATCACTGTTGTACACCTGAAATTAATATTGTATGTCAACTATGGTTCAAAAATATATAGAAAATTTTAAGCCTTATTTGCAATATTCAAGTATTGAGGCAGAGGATGAATGGAGTATTGAAATATCAAAATTTATCTACCATTTGTCTTGTTTTCTTAAAAGGTATACTTAGATATGAGCACTGAGCAAAAAAAATATGAAAAACACATTTACAGTACGTATGTGTGTGCATACTTAACAAAGTGTTTTCTATACAAAATTACAAATTATCTATAATATATTAAGATGTTTCCTTCCCATTTTGTGTACACATAAATTAGTAAATAATGAAATCCAAATCTGAAGTACACATTAATGTGTTTCCCAGGCTAAGCTGTTAGCCACTCCGCAGGACTGTTTCACAAATGGTTATGTGACAGAATAAAAAATAAATTCAAGCTTTACATTTTGGTACTGGTTTAGAAAGCGTATCATATATTTTCATGAAAGCTATGTTAGAAATAATGGTAAAATTTCTAAAGTCCAAAACACTTATTAAATTAGTAGTAACTGAAATAAAACAAGCCATTATTTCTTCCTCAACCCAAGGGTGGTGCACAGAGTAGACCATTAGGATAAGATCTGGATATTTGAAAATATATTTTGCTACAATGGAATTCAAGGAATTTGTGTATCCTCACGTGATAATGATGTTTTGTATATTTGTGCATTTTTAGAAAGAGGATGGAGGTATCTACATGTTTGGGGTTGCCTGGTTATTCAATTTCTCATACAATGCTAAATTTAAATTGCTAATGTATTATTTAACATTTTTCCATTTGTGTTTTATTACCTATTTTGATTAATATTTACCTGCTATACATACTTTAATTTCTGACTGTGTTTCATTATATTGTTTCACTTGCCAGTGTATTTTCATAAGCAGCACAGAGCTATTTTATTTTTGTTATTTTGAGACAAACTAGTAACCTGTACTATTTCATAAGTCAATGTAATGCCTCTGCATTTATGTCATTGCTTAGACTGAATGTATTTCTGCTATCTTATATTTTTTATTAATTTTATCTTTTTCTTTCCTCCTTTTGTCTTCCTCCCTTACTTTGTTTTGAATTAAAATTTTTCTTTATTTTTTTATTTACTGTTTTACAAACTACAAATTGCCACCCTATGCTCTTCGTGGTTCATGTTAGTGGTCCCAGTAGTGGCTGCTTATTTATGAACTGTATTAAACATATATGCATGTAGACTCTGTCATTTTATATTTATCTTCAGCTACTTTTGTTTTTGTTTTTTTAAACATAAAAATCGATCACAATTTTTTGATGCAAGAAAGGTGTGTTACTCCTTTCTCCATTTTCCAACATTTGAATTTTCTGAGTTTGTATCTTTAAAGATTGGTCAAATCTAGCAAAAGTTAGGATTTTTATTTTCAACTAGAGCTTTTAATATATTTATAATTAATATAACTTATGTATTTGGAGTTCATCTATTTGTGTATTTGGGATTTTGTATTTGTATGTGTCCTGTCTGTTCTATTTCTTTTTCCCCCCTCGTTTACTACCTTCTCTTGGATTATTTTCCTCATAGTTCTATTATTCCCTTGGGTAGCAAGTTATAATATAAATGCTTAACAAACTTAATCACTATCTTTATCCTCCTCTCAGAATATGTAAGAACCTTAGATCTCATGACTGTGAGATCATGACCTGAGAGAAATCAAGAGTTGGGCACTTAATCAACTGAACCACCCAGGTACCCCTCAGTTCATGTCTCTTAACCTCTTCTACATATTTTTCATTTTGACTTCTCTGTAAAACATTAAAAGTAATTTATTCTGGGGGTGACTGGGCAGCTCAGTCAGTTAAGCGTCCGACTTCAGCTTGGGTCATGATCTCAGGGTCTGTGAGTTTGAGCCCTCCCTGTTGAGCTCTGTGTTGACAGTTCAGAGCCTGGAGCCTATTTCAGATTCTCTCTCTCTCAGGAATAAATAAAACATTAAAAAAAAAAAAAAAGATTGTGTCCATGTTTAAGGTGAAAGAAATACTATGAAAATTCTTTGTTGTTGTTATGCATTCATTTATTCAATAAGTATTCACTGAATATTTTAATAGTTACCATGTAATAAGGAAATGTTTTTGGTATATGAAGACTACAAAGAAATCTAAAGGTATTTCAACCCTTAAAAGTAAACTTTCTATTTGAAAACGCTTGGATTCTGGGAAATTCATTACAATTTTCAAAGCCCATTCATCTACTACAAATCTTCATCTGAAAATTATTTTCAGCTTTATTGAGATATGGTTGACATATAACATTGTGTAAATTTAAGGTATATAATATGTTGACTTGCTGCACTTATATTCTGCAAAATTATTATCAATATGAGGTTAGCTAACACCTCCATCATGTTATATAGTTACCATTTTATTTTTGTGGTGAGAACATTTAAGATCTACATTCTTTGCAATGTTGTATATACCACACAATTATTAACTATAATCACCATGCTATCTATTAGAGCCCCAAAATTTATTCATCTTATAACTGGACATTTGTAATCTTTGACCATCTTCCCATTTTCATTCAGCCCCTTAGTTGTCTGTTTCAATAAGTTTTGGAGTATAAAATGTGTTCAGTTTTGAGGTATAAGAAATGGTATAAAAATTCTTTTACATGTGAAATACTCAACAGTACAATTTCTGGGTCACCTGAGTGGCTCAGTCAGTTGAGCATCTAACTTCAGCTCAGGTCATGACGTCATGGTTCATGAGTTTGAGCTCTCTGCTATCAGCACAGAGTATGCTTGAATCCTCTGTCTCCCTCTTTCTGTGCCCTCCCACATTCACTCTCTCTCTCAAAAAAACAACAACAACAACAACAACAAAAAAAAAACCCAAACTTTTTAAAAATGAGTGGAATTTCTCAGTTATTTAGTAAGTGTATTTTTAACTCCAAAAGGAACTACCTATAGCTTTTCCAGAGTAGCTGTTCAATTTTACATTTCTATAATCAATGTATGTTCCACAATGTTGTTCCATTACATTATCTACATTTTGTATTTTCAGTCTTTTCAATTTTAGCCATTCTAATGTACGTATAGTAAAATTCACCATGATTTTTTTCATTTCTTTGGTGAATAATGTTATTATGCATCTGTATACATATTTACTAGACATTCATTTATCTTGAAATGTTGATTCAAATCATTTGTTCATGTTAATTGATGAGAATACTCAATATTGTTATATTGTTAGGATGACAGATTCCCCTAACTGTCCCATATATTTTATATAATTGCAATCAAAACCTCTGTAGGCTTTTTTAAAAAAAGCAATTGGCAATAACATTCTAAAATGTATATGGAAATACAAAGAATCTAGAATAACTAAACTATTTTGGTAAAGAAATTCTTTCAAAACACAAGACAATTAGCCTACTTTAAAAATGGGCAACATAATCAATATCAATAAGAATAAAGGAAATACAAATAGAAACAATAAATAATGAGTGCCTAATGCTAATACTAGGATGGTTAAAATAAAGGCAAAAAAGCCCTGATCATACTAAGTGCTTAAGAGTATAGAAAATGTTGAGATGATATCTTAAGAAGAAGGAGACACATAAAGAAAGAGCTACAGAAATCTACATGATCCAGCATTCAATAACCTAATAATCACATTTGGAATTCAAATAAAAATTAGTAAACATATGAAACAGCAGAAAACAGCTCTATAATGAGAAAAAAGTCAATAGAAACAGATTCAGAAATGACACAGATGATGGAAGTAACAGAAAAGGATATTAAAACATCTATAACGATGATCAATGTAGCTCTTTGTCCCACTCTAGCCACCACAGTGATAGGAGCTCCTAGCAGGTCCAGCCACCCGCAATGGGTAGTGTGGTGAACTGCTCCAGCTTCCTGACCAAGAAGAACAAGTGGACATACAACACAACACCTAATAACCTGAAGGCTCCCAACTCTTTCTGTGACAATGGGCTGATTCTCTGCAAGACTGTGGGCATGGAGCTGGTGGCCCCAGCAAATATGTAATGGTGGTCAGGAAGTGTGGATCCAGCCAGTGAAAATCTACCATCTCCTAGGTGGAGATAACCATTAACAAGAATACTTGGGCCACCGTAGCAGCATCAGCACATAATCTGCAAGGACGAGGTCTGCTCAGCTCTGTGCATGACTGCCAAACATGGAGCCAAGAGCCATCCTGTGGAGCCAGAAGCCTGTTATGATAAAGAGGAAGCAGCCTGTCCTCCCAAGAGTTCCTGACCTGTCCTCCATCTTCAAGCAATAAAGGTGTCAACCACCTCAAAAAAAAAAAAAAAAAAAGATCAATGTCTTGTTCTATGTCTCAATGGGAGATCGTGCAGATTTGGGAACAGGAGGAGGCTAATGATCTTGGTCATGAGGGCTTGCTTGTGTTTTTCTGCTTCCCAAGGAACCAGTCTCCTGAAAGTGCACTCAACAATACTTCACTAACAGTTTATTTCATTTTTGGAGAAACTTCCATACTGTTTCCCATACTGGATAAACTAATTTCCAGTTGATTCACAGGGGTTCTCTTTTCTCCAAATCCCTGCCCAAACATGTTATCTCTTGTCTTCTTCATGATAGCCATTCTAATCTTAAAAAACCAAACTCATATACACAGAGAATGGAATGAAGGTTACCAGTCATGTCATGTGAAGAAATTGGGGATGGAGGATATTGTAAAAGGGTACAAACTTACAGATAAAGGATGAGTAAACCTTGAGATCTAATACACAGTGGTTATAGTCAACAATACTGAATTATATACATCAAAGTTGCTAATAGTATAGATCTCAAATGTTCTCAACACACATACACAATAATTATATTAGGACACAATAAATGAAAATGGAAATCAGAAATTACATGGGGATGGGTACCTGGGTGGCTCATTTTGTTGAGTGTCTGATTCTTAATTTTGACTCAGATGATCATTCCCAGGGTTGTGGAATCAAGCCCCATGTTTAGCTCCTTAGAGCATGGAGCTTGTTTAAGATTCTCTCTCTCTCTTTAAAAAAAATTACATGGAGAGAAATGAAAATAAAAACATAATGATTCAAAATCTTTGGGATGCACCAAGAGCTTTCCTAACAGGAAAGTTAATAGCAATACAGGCCTACCTGAAGAAGCAATAAAATCTCAGATAAACAACCCAATCTTACACCTAAAAGATCTATAAAAATAACAGCAAGCAAAACACAAAACTAGCAGAAGGAAGGAAATAATATTAGAACAGAAATAAATAATATTGAAACTTAAAAAAAAAAAAAAAGCTAAACACTAGAACAGATCAATGAAACCAGGAGGTGGTTCTTTAAAAAGATCAACAAAATTGATAAGCCTGTAGGCAGACTCATAAAAAAAAAGAGACAGAGGCAGAGAGGACTCGAGTAAACAAAATCACAAGTGAAAGATGAGAAATAACAACTGACACCACAGAAATACAAATGACCATAAGAGAATATTATGAAAAATTATATGCTAAAATTTTAGAAAACATAGAAGAAATGGATAGATTCCTAGAAATATATAACTTACAAAAACTGAAGTAGGAAGAAATCGAGAGTATTAACAGACTGGTTACAAGCAATAAAATTGAATCCATAATTCAAAAACCCCAACAAACAAAAGTCCAGGAGCAGACAGCTTCACAGGCGAATTCTGTCAAACATTTAAAGAGTTAATACCTATTGTTCTCAAACTACTCCAGAAAAAAAAATAGAAGGGAAACTTCCAAATCCATTCCATGGGGCCAGCGTTATGTGTGATGAATATAGATGCAAAATCCTCAACAAAATATTAGCAATCAGAATCCAGCAATACATTTAAAAAATGATTCACCAAACTCAAGTGAGATTTACTTGTAGGATGTAAGGGTGATTCAATATTTGCAAATCAATATGATACATCACATCAATAAGAGAAAGGATAAAAATCACATGATCATTCCAATAGATGGAGAAAAAGCATTCAACAAAGTACATGATAAAAACCTTCAGCAAGGTAGGTTTAGAGAGAACATACAGCAATATAGTAAAAGCCTTATGCAAAAGTCCCACAGCTAACATTATACTCAATGGGAAAAATCTGAGAGCTTTCCTATAAAGTCAGAACAAGACAAGGATGTTCACTCTCACCACTTTTATTCAACATACTACTGGAAGTCCTACCCACAGCAATCAGACAACAAAAAGAGATAAAAGGCATCCAAATTGGTAGAAAGAAGTAAAATTTTACTGTTTGCAGATGACATGATTCTCTATATACAAAACTCTAAAGACTCCAGCAAAAATCTCCTAGAACTAAATGAATTCTTTAAGGCTGTAGGATGCAGAATCAATGTACAGGGTACTTGGGTGGCTCAGTAGGTTAAGCGTCCAATTCATGATTTTGGCTCAGGTCATGGTCTCACAGTTTGTGGGTTTGAGCCCCACACTGGGCTGACAGCTCAGAGCCTGCTTAGTATACTGTCTCCTCCTCTCGCTGCCTCTCCCCTGCTCATGCTCTGTCTCTCAAAATAAATAAATAAATAAATATTTTTAAAAATCACTGTACAGAAATCCATTGCCTTTCTATACACTAATAATGTAGAAGCAGAAAGATAAATTAAGAAAAAAAATCCCACTTATAATTGTACCAAAAATAATAAAATACTTAGGAATAACTTTAACAAAAGAGGTGAAAGATCTGTACTCTGAAAACCATAAAACACTGATGAAAAAAATTGAACACAACAGAAAGAAAAGGAAACATATTCCATGATCATGGACTGAAAGAATAAATATTATTATTAAAATATCTATACCACTCAAAGCAATCTACAGATTATGTAGATTAATGCAATCCCTATCAAATACCAATCCCTATCAAAATACCAATAGCATTGTTCACAGAACTAAAACAAACAATTCTATAATTTGTATGGAATCACAAAAGACCCCAAGTAGACAATGCAATCTTGAAAAAGAAAAACACAACTAGAAGTATCACACTTACAGACTTAATTACAAAGCAGTAATAATCAAAACAGTATGATACTGGCATGAAAATAGATACACTGGTCAGTGGAACAGAATAGAAAACCCAGAAATAAATGCACAACTATATGGTCAATTAATTTTCAAAAGGAGACATGAATATGCAATGGGAAAAAATGTGTCTTCAACAAATGGTGTTGGAAAAACTGGCCAGCACATGCAAAAGAATGAAACTGGCTAAGTTTCTTCCACAATACACAAAAATAAACTCAAAAAAGATTAAAGACCTAAAAGTGAGACCTGAAACCATAAAAATCCTTGAAGAGAGCAAAGGCAGTAATTTCTCTAACATTGGTCATAGAAACATCTTTCTAGATATGTCTCCTGAGGCATGAGAAACAACAGCAAAAATAAACTGTTGGTGCTACATCAAAACAAAATGCTTCTGCACAGCAAAGGAAACAACAAAAATAAAAGACAGCCTACTAAATGGAAGAAGATATTTGCAAATAACACATCTAATGAAGGATCAGTATCCAAAATATATAAGTAATTTATGCAACTAAAATATCAAAAAACAAATAATCCAATTAAAAATGGCAAAATACATGAACAGACATTTTTCTAAAGGAGAAGTACAGATGGCAAACAGACATAGGAAGAGATGTTCAACATCACTTATCACCAGGGGAATGCAATCAAAACCACAATGAGATATTATCTCACACCTGTCAGAATTGCTAAAATAGAAAACTCAAGCAACTTTTGGGAAGAATGCAGAGGAAAAAGAATCCTCATGTATTATTGGTGAAAATGCAAACTAGTGCTGCCACTGTGGAAAACAGTATGGAGGTTCCTCAAACAATTAGAAATAGAACTACCCTATGATCCAAGAATCACACTACTTATGAACACACCAATTCAAAGATATATGCACTCATGTTTATTGCAGCATTATTTTACAATAGCCAAATTTTAGAAGCAGCCCCTGTGTCCATCAGTAGATGGATGGATAAAGATGTGGTATGTACGTACATATACATATATGCTTTGTATATGCATATATAATTTGTGGGGGGGGGTATAGATACACACAGACGCATAAACCACACAGTGGAATGTTACTCAGCCATAAAAAAGAATGAAATCTTCCCATTCTCAATGACATGAATGGATCTAGAGATTATTATGCTCAGCAAAATATGCCAGTCAGAGAAGGACAAATACCATATGACTGCACTCATATGTAGAAGTTAAGGAACAAAACAAATGAACAAAGGAAGAGGAAACAACCAAAAAACAGACTCATAACTATAGTTACCAGAGGGTTACCAGACAGGAGATGACGGGTGATACAGATGAGGATTAAGAGTACTCTTATCGTAGGGTACCTGGGTGGCTCAGTTGGTTAAGCATCCTACTTCAGCTCAGATCATGATCTCATGGTTCATGAGTTGGAGCCCCACATTGATAAGCTATGCTGATAGCTTAGAGCCTGGAGCTTACTTCAAATTGTTTCCTTCTCTCTTCCCCTCCCCCACTCACATTCTCTCTCTCTCTCTCTCTCTCAAAAATAAACATTTAACTTTTTAAAAAATTATTATTGAGAGACAGAGAGAGACAGAGCATGAGCATGAGAGGGGCAGAGAGAGCGGGGGAGACACAGAATCTGAAGGAGGCTCCAGGCTCTGAGCTGTCAGCACAGAGCCCAATGTGGGAGCTGAACTCAACAAACTGCAAGATCATGACCGGAGCTGAAATCGGATGCTTAAGCCAACTGAGCCACCCAGGAACCCCCCCCAAAATAAACAAATATTTTAAAAATTAGAAAAAAAAGTACTCTTCTCCTGATGAGCAGTCAGTAATATATGGAGCTGCTGAATCTCTATATTGTATACCTGAAATGAATATAACACTGTATGTTAACCACACGAGACCTAAACAACTAAAAAATTTTTAAAAAGTAATATTTAACCTTTTTGTTAAGCAAATATAATTCTACGCCAACTGCTCTGTCTTGTGTAGAACATTTCAGTTTCATTTGTCACAAATGGAGAACTCTCTGATGCCTCTGCTTGCCTCTGTGAACCAGATCCCACCAGGTTTACAGCTGTAACCTTTATAATCACTTCATATTTCTTTTCATTTCTGAGGCAAGGACATACTTATCTAGTTTTTAATTTCACCTTTTTTTCATATTTTCTACATTTTATATGTATAGAAAATATTGTTATATCACCATCACATTTTGAGCATAATGAAATGTTTTTAAAAATACTCATTAACAATGCCTCTGTACTAGGCCTCTAGCCATTTTTACTAATGAAATTATCTCCATTGTCTTCACTTGTTAATACATTGTTTTTCCTATCAAGATCAAACCTCTTTTATAAAACACAAAAAACAAACCTCCAGTTCTAAGATTTCTCACGCCAGAAACTATTTCACCTTCTCTAAAATCTCTTACTTCTTTATGTCACTTATATGGAACTTATTACATGATCATTTGTATGACTACTGTTTATGTGTAGTTTGGTAATGTTTATATCACCCAGAATCATTTGCTTCAAGTCTTCCTATAAGTCCTAGTTAAAGAATTATGTCTGGGAATGGCAGATCATTCAGTTTCTTTGGCAGTATGGAGAAAATACTCCTTCCATAACGGAAGCTGCTGCACAAGACTTCCGCTAGAGTAGGAAGTGTCACACACAGGGAAAGAAAACCCATCCCTTTCAGTCTGCTTCTGTTGAAGAGAAAAAGGAAAGGAGTTGATCAAATATGAGGCCTAATCTTTCCACCAAAAGAATTCCAAGCTCCAAAAAAGGAAATATACATTAGATAGATGGTAAGGATTCCAAGAAGAAACGAATCCTTGCTTTGCTCCTTATCTGGTACTTTGGGAAGAAACCTCCACAATAGGCCTCCCTACACCCACATGGAGCACTCCTAGCACAGTTCAAGAGGATAAACAGCATGTCCAGGCTTAGAAGAAGGGATAAAATAGTGTTTACAAGTTTACTTATCTTCCCTGTGGTGCCGATGGAGAACTGAGAGACAGTGGGCATGCCATTCGGTCTAGTCTGGGGAAAAGTGTGCAAGGTTTCCCTGCAACCCAGATGAATGTTGTGTGAGTGACATGGGAGTATCAGCAGACACAAGCAGGCCAGCCGATGAGGTGAGGAAAAAAAAAAAGATTCCTCCAAAAATATTAACTTGTATCCATCAAAGGACCAGAAAGCTCCTTTCATCACAAAACAATGAAGTTATCTATGTCAAAACTTTGGGGAAAGTTTTATTAGAAAAATTAGATCTCCTTGGGGCGCCTGGGTGGCTTAGTCGGTTAAGCGTCCGACTTTCGCTTGGGTCATGATCTCGCGGTAGTGGGTTCGAGGCCCGCGTCGGGCTATGTGCTGACTGCCAGCTCAGAGCCTGGAGCCTGTTTCAGAGTCTGTGATTCCCTCTCTCTCTGACCCTCCCCTGCTCACGCTGTCTCTCTCTCTCTCCTAGAAATAAATAAAAACATTAAAAAAAATAAAAAAAAATTAGATCTCCTTTTGAAAAATGATGGCCAGTCTGTCCCACTTAGTTTGCATGTCTTAAATTTTATGTCAGTAAATACATTATGCTTCTTCATGCCTTACTTAATCTACTAAACTAAAAATTCCTTGTAGATATGTAATTTAATTCTTTATTCACATACAAGACTACTTAAAGATGCTTGGTAAATGTTTTCCAAATTAATAATAGAAATTGTTACCAACCTTTAATCTTCAACCTGTGCATTATATACTAATATCAGACTCTAATTAGTAATAAAAGGAAATTTAACAATTACTCAACATGCCTTATAGCCTACCACTCCCATGCCCTGTTTTCACACATCATTTCATTTTATCCTCACAATAATCCAATAATGCACATATTATTCCTACTTAAATAAAACAATTGATTCCTTACTGCAAGTAGATGGGATCAAAACAGTTTAACAAGTAATTGGTTAATTCGTATTTCTAATATCTTGGAGAGCAAATAACTGTTACCAACAGTGAAATATAGGCACATGTCTTCATACTAAAATGTCCTCTGACAGTGATTTTGGGGGGTTATACGAAGTGTTTGAAGATTCTGCACTGCTATGTTTACTGGAGCATAATTAAAATAGCTAAGAATTGGAAGCAACATAATGTCCACTGATAAATGAATGGATAAAGAAGATGCAATGTGGTGCATGTACAATGGAATATACTCAGGTATTAAAAAAGAAAAAAAGAGGTCTTGCCATTTATGACAACATGGATGGATCTAGAGGTTTTAATGCTAAGTGAATCAAGTTATAGAAAGACAAAATACTATATGATTTCACTTGTATGTGCAATCTATAAAACAAAACAAACACAAACACAGAAACAAAGAGAATCATTAATACAGAGAGCAAACTGGTGGTTGCCAAAGGGGAGAGAATTGGGGGATGGGCAAAATAGATGAAGGTGATTAATATAAATTTCCAGTTATAAAATAAATAAGTCACAGGGATGAAAAGGATAGCATAGGAAATAAAGTCAATAATAATGTATGATGGTAAATAATAACTATACTTATCATGGTGAATGGGGTAATGCATAGAATTGTCAAATCACTATATTGTATGCCTGAAACTAATATTGTATGTCCATTATATTTTGATTTAAAAATGCTACAAGCACAAAGGTGGTATATATGAAGCCTTTTCAGCCATACAAAAGGAAATCTTGTCATTTGCAGCAACATGGATGGACCCAGAGGACACACTAAGTAAAATGAGTCAGACAGAGAAAGATAAACACTGTATTATCTCACCTATATGTGGAATCTAAAAAAGCAGAAATCATGGACGCAGAGAGTAGATTGGTGATTGCCAGGGACTGGACAGCAGGGAAATAAGTAGGTGTGTATCTAAGGGTACAAACTCCCAGTTATAAAATTACTTATGAGTAAGTTCTGCAGATCTAATGTACAGCATGGTGACAATAGTTAGCAATACTGTATTATGTACTTGAAATTTACTACAAGAATAAATCTTGAATTCTCACCACACAAAACCAAGTTTAGTATTTGAGGTGACAGATATGTTAACTAACCTTATTGTGACAATAATTTCATAATATATACATATATCAAATCATCATGTTATATACTTTAAGCTTATACAATGTTATATGTCAATTATTTCTTGGTAAAGCTGGAAAAAACTGTTGATGTAGAGAATTTGTCACAATGACTGGCATATTATAAGCAACCAAAATTGCTACCCCTATACATTTTAACATTTTCTTCATTTTCTACTTGTTTAATTGTGACTCTTCAAACTTAAGCCAGAGATGTCCAAGGCTCTCATCACTTCCTGTGCAAATTTCACTACTAGAATATCTGGATCTTGGGTAGCATCAAAGCATGGCCTGGAATATAGTTGCAAAGCTCTTTCTTCGCACTTTCTGGTTCTATGGATGAACAGTATATCAGGCAAATTGGTGAGGAGGGAAGCCAAGGCTGAGTGAAATGATGAAAGACCTGGGGAAGGAAAGTTAATTTGCAGCTAATTTCTAAAATATTGGCTAGAGATTTGTTCAGCTTCATGGGGGACAATAGAGGGATTCAGGCATCACCAAGCCATTCTTCAGGGAAGATTGGAGATTCCTAGGAGTGTATTTTTCCCCATATTGCTGAAAGAATAAAAAATAACTGAATGGACTATTATTTGCCTTGTTGACATTTGTTTCACAAGTAGAAATGACATATAATCATAGCAAAAACAAACAAACAAAAAGAAACAAAGCAAAGTTGTGGAAGGGAACCATCTACATCAGACACCAGTAGCAGAATGGGCAAGAGAACAGGCAAGTTTCCCTCTTGCCTACCTAACACTTAACATGTTGTCCAGGGGAGTATGGAACTGTTAACATCAAGGGCATCCATGGAAGAAAATGAAAGAAAAAAAAAGATACTGATCCACTGAAGTATGAATGGGGGGACGCAACACGTTTCATGGAGCCTGGCTGTGTCAAAATGTTCAATCCATCGAGCATCTTTCCCTCTCCTACCATTTCTTCTCTTGCCTGCATACCCATCTATATTCCTTAAGGATCCTAAAAGTACTGGGTGAGTGTTCAAGGTCAGAATTGCATATAAAGTGGAAATCTACTTAGCATGGTCTTTCTGGGGTCCAGCTTCTCTCATATTCCAAAGGAAACTCGTCTGCTCTTTTTATGCCCAAATATCTCCTCTATAGATCTTTTACTTCATTTTAGGCATTTTCCTATGATAACACTGCTATCAAAGCTAACACAATCTGTGCATCTTTACCAAGAAACTCTCCACAGAGCCCTGGGAGGAACTTGAATGCATTTCCAGGCTGGGGGTAAAGAGACGCCAGAGCATTGGAGAGACAGCTTTGATGACATTGTTTTTCATTTCACAGAAGACGACTCATGTTTCTCTCCTTAAATATACACTGCAAGTCACGAGAGATGGCAGCTGTCTAATTACACCTGATAAAGCCTCCCTAAAAATGAGACTTGGGAAAACATATCATGTAGATTGTAGAGCTGCTCAATTTTACCTGGAATCCAGAGGGAGCTATGTACTGTTTGGGAGGGACAGAGTGAGGGACCTTGGGGAGACATGGCAAAATTACTGCTACCATCAAGTTGTTGGTGTGAAATAACAGAACATGCACAATTCATACTTAATGCAAACTAGATAACTATACTTTATAAAACATGCAAAAGGATAACCTCATATACCATTTTTTAAAAAGCCACTGATGAAGGCTTTGATAATATACCAAATCCCTTCTTAAATTAAAAAGATTTAATGGGAACACTTTATTTTCTCCAACAGGCTTCTGCTGGCAGAAGAACCTGGGAAACTGAAACAGAGATGTGATCATTATGTCTTGGGCTTTGGGACAGCTCAAATTACCTCCTCCCTTTTTTCCCTTCAATTCCATGGAGAGATAATATTCACTTGAATTTTAAATAAAGCACCAATGAAACATGAAAATACACATGGTTATTAATAAAATACCACAGGAATAAAGAGCACTTGGCCTCATAAATGCTCTCTTCTTTGTTTGTTTTTTAATCCACTCTTATTTTATTTTTTCTATACCGTTCACCAAGTCTGTGATAGCTTATGGCCCAACTTGCTGTTACTCCAATGATATAGTAAAAAATTAGAACACAGAATCTCTAAATTGGTATACTGAAGAATCCTTACATAGTAGGAGACTCTTGCACACTGAAGTGGCTTCTCCATTTCTTTCTTTTTTTTAAACGTTTTATTCTGAGAGAGATACAGCGTGAGAAGGAGAGGGTCAGAGGGAGAGGGAGACACAGAATCTGAAACAGGCTCCAGGCTCTGAGCTAGCTGTCAGTACAGAGCCCCATGGTGGTTCGAACCCACAAACTGTGAGATCATGACCTGAGCCAAAGTCGGATGCCCAACCGACTGAGCCACCCAGGCGCCCTTCTCCATTTCTAATGAAAGAAAATGCAGAGTGTGGAGCTCTCAGCTCCTCCAACCTGGGAGAACTCACTCCTGAGGGATGCTGAGACTGTTGAGCTTAGCAGTTCAGAGCATATCTCTGAGAAACAAAGGAGAGCCATAAACAGTGATTTATAATCTTAGTCCTATATTTCCTTCATACTACTTATTTTTTGATAAATGGTAACCCATATGAAAGTAAATCCAAACCCAGTTAGAGTCATCCTTTGTGACAATCTTGGAGCCTAGATTAGCGTCTTTGGTCTCATCTAGCTCATCTAACTCTCCAACTAAATGTCCTAATATATAGCTCAAACTTCATGTTCTAGAATCTTTTACTAATCCCTCTCATCTTTACTGGTTGTTCTTTCTTCTAAATTCCAATAGTACCCCTCATCTTTATCAGTTGATGTTATCACTCAATTTTGTTGTTCTTGTTGCCTGTACAACTAGTTGTTTCTTTAAGGCAAGGGTTGTTACTTTGATTTCTTGTAATCACTCCCCAAGTCTGATCTACAGATTGTTATCCTGCAATTGTTAACCCACAAAAAGCAGCCCAGGAAATATTTTCAAAGCTGAAATCCAAAGTTGAAGATGAACACTGCCAGTCTCCATGGCGTTCTGTACAAAAATCTTTAGGAAGAAGTTATCTGGAGTGAGGAGAAATATTGACCTCCAATCATGGTGTAGCATTGTACTATGTAGCACCCAAATAGCCCAGGTTAGCCTTTTTCATGCTGTGCTCCATATCATTCTACTTTCATGGAATTATAATTGGTAATACATACAGAAAAGGTTTCTGAGATCAAATTAGTTTGGAAAAAGTAAGGTTAAACAAAGTTTAACAGTTATTTTGCTGCAGAGCTTGGCAGAATGTTTAATAGGTAAAATGCATGATGAAATTCCAAGAGGGGAAAATTATAGGCAGAGTTCCCGAAAGTATTTCACTGGGGAGTACTTTTTAAAGGAAGTTCATATGAAGCTAGAAATACAATCTGAAACACTCAACTCTAGATTCACATTTATCCTTAAGAAGATGAGATGTCTAATGTTCAGAGGCCCTTAGCATTTATAGCATTCATTTACAAATTACTATTCAAAGTTGCTTAAAAGTCATTGATATTTTGGCATTTTAAAGTTTTTTTGTCTTTTCTTTGTCTTTTTTCTTTCTTTCTTTTTTTTTTTTTTTTTTTTTTTTTTTACCCTTTTTGGAATCAGTCTGAAATGGAACTAGTTATGGACATATAGTTATCACCTAGAAGTTATATGAGCAAGCAAATCAGGTAGAGGGCTCACTGTACCATGGAAAGATCTTAGAGGTTATCTATATAAAACTCTGACCTCAACCCCCACCATGAAAGTATGAAGTGTTCATGGTTTTCAACCTAGGACAGTGTTTAAACATCAATGTTTTAAGTTATGTATAATAAAATATATTTTAATATAAAAAGAACTCCTCACATCTCCATAACTTATTTAATTTTCCAAGGTTCATTTCATGCTAAGAATGTGCTAGAGCCTGCCCCTAATGCTCTTTTTATTGCTGCTTCTTATTTGTCTATAGATGCCACTAACTCTGGCAATCCCAGTAGGATCTTTCCACCTCCATTAAGGGAAGGTGACTGAAAGAATGATATACCTATTTAAAGACAAGTCAAGGGCTGCTATTTTTGAAGATTCTGAAAACATGAGAATTAAATAAAACTTATTCACACATAAGAAAAGAACAATCATAGAATTCAGAGCTTAATAAGACTAGAATAGATCCTTAAAATTTACATGTGTGATTATAGAGCTATGCAGGACAGAGCAAGAGCAGTTATTCAGGTGGTAGGGAAAAGAGTGGAAAAGGGCTACTGAAGTCAGGGAAGGCTCCCCGGAGTAGGTGACACTTGAACTAAAAATGAATAGAAGTTACTTCAGCAATGAGAGAGGGAGACTTCCAGGTAGAATGACAGTAGGTGGCACTGTGCTAGCAGTTTTCATTATATCAAGCTACTGCTAAGTATCAGTATCATTAGGTAAGTAATATTACTTTTGTAATATTGTTCATAGTATAAATGCATCTCTTAAAATATATTTTGATGACAGATTTTTAGTGTATCATATTCCTCCCTGAATAAAACTATAAGGTTTTATTAGTGCCGTTCATAACCTTTTTCTTTTGAATCCATCTGAGTACAGACACAGGACTTGAGTGTTTGAAGATGCCCAATAAAAACTGAAATTGCTCAAGATGGAGGTAATAGAGAATACAAAAATTAAAAAAACAGATTGGCTTTTGAAGGAAAATAGGCGAATTCCATTAAATAATCATGTGATTTGTTTCATTGTTTCTTGGAATCAGGTAATAAGTTAAGCATTGTGTGTCCCACAAGCCAAATATAGGCACCTGAGCACCAGAGCCCTCATCTCCTTGTGGCACTGGCAAGTTCACCTTCCCTTGCTGTGTGAACTTAACTAGGCTTGGACCTGCTCTAGATCACCAGACGCTGTGGGAGCTGGCCTCCCAGTGTCTGTAATCCCAAGAAACCTGGGAGAAAGAGTCATTCTAGCAGAATTTTCCTGGCACCAAGAAAAAAACAAAGTGGCTGTTTCAGTGAGCATCCAAATGCAGGAAGTTTGGATAAAATGAAACCTCTGACTTGTAAAGCACTATTTCATATTCTTTCTCCAATCTTAAGAATACTTCAACCTTTCCATTACCAGGTTCCAATCCACTGGGTTGTAATTGCTTATTTATTTGTCTGCCTCTTACATTAGACTATAAGCTCAGCAAAGGTAGGGAATGATTTGATCATGACCACAATTTACTCACCAGCATCAGGCATGATACCTGACTCTTAATAGTCAAGAAATAATAAAAATGTAAAAAAAAATCCTAACAGTGTGACAGGCCTTTGATTAAGCAAGTGCATCTTAATGTACCTTCTCTCATGCATAGGAAAGAAGTTATTCAAAGTGTAAGTAGTTACTAAAGAGCTAAGTATTAGACTCTCTTGGTACAAATTTAAGTACCAACAATGAGACCAAACAACAAAGATCTTTTAATCATCATATAGGCATTTCTAGAAATAAGAAAATGAGTTCACCAAATGGGAAATGGGTCAATAGTTTTCATCATCCAAAGAAATGATATTTTTTCCATACTTAAATAAGGGTCAACAAACATTTAAAATTTTTTTCCTTCTGGTTCTTTTGTTAATTCTGAATGGCATTCATTGGCATGAACTTAAAAAGTTAATTACATCCTAATGCCTTGTCATAAACACTAAAATCACAGGCCAAACATGATCTTTTGAGCTCTGCCAGGTGCAGTGTGTTTACTTTTTATCATGGGATTTAATCTTATTATCTAAAATTGGGAAACTGAGATTGTGGTAGGGAGGGAAAGTCAATGATGTATACACAAGAATCAGCCAGAGGTAGAGTAGGGGTGCTAGGCCTGGTTATGGTTTATTCTAATGGATTAAAGAGCTGCTCGTTTCTCATATGTCCCAGAATCACAACTCCTCAGAAAGGACAATGACTCTATGTCCTGAAACACAGATGCTTTAAGTTGTATACTCTGGGAAGCTGGTACTGAGAGTTACATGTAGGATACTTTTAGAAAACTACCTTAGTACGATCACTCATGAAAAGGAGAGGAAAGAAGTGGGATTGGGAAGAAGGAAAAAAAACAATCTACAATGTAATATGACTGATAGCCTTGTCCCCTGGAAAGTTGTGGAGCTCTACTGGCACTATAATGGTCCCCTGTTTGGATTAAGTGACCAATGAAGGAAAAAGGACTTTTATGTTCCTACGCTGATCGGATATTGGATGTTGGATATCATCAGAAGGAATGAAAACCTTGGATAGGTTGGCTGTCTGGAGCTGAGGCATTTCTTGAGTGGTCTAAAAATTGATATAGATTTCTCCAAGGACACACATATTCTCTTGCAAAATTTAAGGGAGAACCAAGATCCCCTAAAACTGGAGACAACTGGACATTCCTAGGGAAGTAGCAGGGCAGGTAAGAAAAAAATGCAGGTCCTCTGAGTGTTCTTTACAGACACTGGATCAAAAATAGACACTCTGATTCAGGTTAGGGTAGAAATTGAATAGGAATAAGGGTAAAGATAATAATTGTTCTTATTTACCTATATTTAAATTTTTTTCTATGTTTTATATTTGGGAAAGAGAGAGACAGAGCACCGAGAAGGGGAGGGACAGAGAGATGGAGACAGAATCTGAAGCAGGCTCCAGGCTGTGAGCTGTCAGCACAGAGAGTGACATGGGGCTCCAACTCACAAGCAGTGAGATCATGACCAAAGCCAAAGTTGGATGCTTAACCTACTAAGCCACCCAGGTGCCCCCATTAGTTGCCTATATTTTAAAATACATTTAATATACTGTCACAACGACTGTTGCATCTCATCTTGATGTCAACACTGTGCAGTAGAGAGGGAAGGGGACATCATCTCTAATAAACAAATGAGGAATTGGGTATCAGCAGGAAAAGTAGCTTTCCTCTGGTCATTTAGTGTATTTCAGAGTTGGAGTAATAGCCAAGACGTTCAGATTTACAAGCCCATAAAGACTCTTTACTCTCTTCTTAATTGTAATATAATGAAATGACTCACTCAGAGACTCCCATCCCAGCCAATGGTTTAGTACAGTTGGGTGTAGAGAGGTGCAATTCTTGGGGGAAATTCACACAGCTTAAATTTTCCAACTCTTCTCCCATTTCATTCCTCTAGACCATGGGCAATCTATTCTATCCCAACTGGTAATTTTATTGTACACCAAAAGAATTTTTTTAAGCAGGAAGGTGAGATATCTGGATTCTGTGACATGACTATGGGAAAAGTATCTTCTATATTTGGAATTTAGTTTCCTGATTCATAGAATAATTTGTTTGGCTAGATGATCTTCCAGACTGAAATGCAGTCTGTGAATGCAGAACTTGCCGGTTAGGCTGTAAAGCAACTCTGTGAGGTTTGAATAATGCTCCACAGGTACTACAGATAATAGTTTCTTTCTTTTTTTTTCATGCTGTGATCTTCTGGGTCCTAGCCTCATGTTGCTACTGAAATCACAGCATTCCTTCTATTAATTCGAACAATTAGAAACTTGTATGCGTATTTTAAGTTTCCTTTTTATTGGTGCTTTTAATTTTCTTTCAAAAATGCAAAAAGCAAGTTGAAAGAGTGCATTATAGGAAGTTACTTGAAATCTTGGCTCCCTTGAGTACTCACAAATCTTCATTCTTCAAGGTTGCCTGGGACCAGAGTAATCAGACTTAGGAACCTACTCATTTAGAATATAAATTATGGATGCTGCTTTAAGGAGAACTGCTGAGATCATCTAGCCAACAAATTATTTTACAAATAAGGAAACTGAGCTCCAAATTTAGGAAGTATGCCCTTTGTGTAAGTCTTTATGCACTGAAAAAAAAATAATGTGAGGGCAATTTTGAAATCATGCCCTGCAAATATAATTCAGTTTTAATTACCATCCATTCAATAATTATGGAAAAGGAAAGTGATGACACTCATTATAAAGACTCTACTGTTTTGCTGAATATCTCTATGTCCTCTAAGCAATTAGTTAGGTCCTTAGCTGGTCAGAACGCTGAGAGGGAGCGGAACAACTATATTACTTACCAACAGCTCTGGGACTTTCCAAGCTATTGTGCCTTCATTTTCTTCCTTCAGGAAGCAAGAACTAGAAAAACCTAGACCAGTGCAGAGGCCCTGGATAAGAGGTCAGTCCACCAGTCTGTCCTTCTTGTGCACAGATGGTAACAAAAAAAGTGCTACCTTTCTGGAAGTGGAGACGGAAAGATGTATGCTTTTCTCTTCTTGGTAAGTTCTATGACTTCACAGTTACAATGTCCCCAGAAGTTCTTATCTTTTTAATTAAGCCCAAGAAGAGCCCAAGCTGTTTGACTTCTCCGTGTCTCTCTATATAGACAAATGTACCAATATCCTTCCTTCCCATCTCCAACATTCAATGAGTCATCAAGAGAAGCTCTGAGAAGCTAATGTCCATTAAAATAATAACGAATCAAAAAAGTTTCATGTGTTACTCCTCCTCCAGTATCTGTTCTACAGTAGTAAAGAACCTAGGAAGCTAATTCTTTAAACTAAAGGTTTGGTCTTTAAAATTGGACTTTCATCACTGTGACAAAGCAGGGAGAAACATGTTTTGCCTGGATGAAGTCCACAGTGACTCTGTAATTGTCCTGTCTAGGTGCAATTGCACCTACGTCATCTGGGCATAAGGCCAGGCCTCATGGAGAGATTTTAGAAAATGTCAATGTACTTTTCTAATTTGAGATTTTTAATTTTTTTTCATATTAAAAACACAAAGTTCCTCTAGTCAACATTGATATAAATCTACAAAAATAAAAGCTGTTAATTCAGTCATTATATGCAACCTGGCCAGCCTCTTTACCTTGAGATAATTTGTCTCTGCCTTGAAACCATGAGGTTCAGTGTTTTTCCTTTCATTTCCAGTTTCCATGAAGATATTTATATGTGAAACAAACAAGAGCAAAAATATACTTGAGTTCTTATTTGCACAAAATACTCACAAAATTAGGGCAAAACGCAACAGCAAGGAATTTTCTGCCTCCCCCGCCTAACTGTCCATCAAGACACAAAACCTCGAGCTGAGCAATTGAGTATTACATTTATATCTACATGACATTTAGGAAAATTGAAGACTGGAAGATACACATACAAGTAAAACCAGTGATTAGAGACAATGAGATTCAGTCTGAAGAAAAAAACAGTGATATTATTAAAGAGACACTGACAAGTCCTTCAGACCCCAAATATAGACTATACCAAAAAGCTAACAGTTTTAGAATTCATCACAAATGTAAGCGTGGGTTTCTTTTAACATCAATAAAAACATGTTTTCCCTGTAATTGTGCATTATGTCAGAAACATTTGGAACTCACATATTTGAAATATAATCTTAAAATTCTCCCAAGTATCATTTTTTTAGAGGCAGGAGAGCAGAGCCATAGAGAACACAGATTTTGAAGGCAGACAGACAGTGAGAATTTAACTATCACTAGCTATAAGACCTTGGCATGTATTTAATTTCTCTCAGGCACAGAATCTACTTCCATAAATGGGGGGGGGGCTCCTTATATTTACAACACATGGTTGTTGTGAGGATTAAATGAAGTATCTCATGCCATTGTCTAACAGATACATATCTTCAATAAATACAGGCTACTATAATTATTATTGCTTCAATTCAATAGCTATTTTATGTCTATATTATGTTAAGAATTAATCCAAAAAAGAGTTTTAGCTTTGGGAACTAGGGGTTGACATGGGGCTGAAAAGCTCAAGAAATGTATAATGTCAGGCACGGTTCTAAAATGAGGTAAACTCTATGGTCAGGCATGGTAAACAAGGCTGTGATAAGCAGGAAAAGATGCCCTAGAGAACTGACAACTCAAGAAGGAATGATTCCACTAACCTAGAGACAGTTCTTCAGGCTGCTTAAAAGAGTAACATGTCAGATACAGAAACAAGAAAACTTGAGTAGACACCTTGTCAGCAGGTATGTAGACCACAGAACATAGCTTTGTGATTTCTCAGAAGAACAGTGATTGACCAACTGTGTGGATTCTGACAGACAAACAGGTGGAAGTAAGACAACTGCATTGACTTGTAGAAGTCAACACATACATAATTCAAGATAAGGCATAAAGGAAACAAAATCAAGATTCATTTTATTTTAAAATACTTATAGAAGATTGTGTAGGAGAAGAAGGTTGTGAAATACATGTAAGAAAAGATTCATGGAAGCCTGAATTTTCCATGAGATAATATCATTTAAATGAGGTTGACACTGGGTCCAAGACGGTAGTATAGCATGATCCTGTACTCACCTCCTCCCATTGACATGTTGAATCTACACCTACATATTGAGAAACTCTTCCTGAAAAAGAAATGAGGACTGAACAAATTATATAGACAGCCCATAAAGAACCGTAGGAGACAGGGGCGCCTGGGTGGCTTAGTCGGTTAAGCGTCCGACTTTTACTTAGGTCATGATCTCGCGGTTCGTGGGTTCGAGCCCCGCGTCGGGCTCTGTGCTGACTGCCAGCTCAGAGCCTGGAGCCTGTTTCAGTCTGTGACACCCTCTCTCTCTCTGACCCTCCCCTGCTCACGCTGTCTCTCTCTCTCTCTCCTAGAAATAAATAAAACATTAAAAAAAAATTAATATGAAATATGTTTGAGTATAGATCTTCCCACCGATTGTACTTTTTCTTTGTCCTCACAAGGGATTGGCAGACATTCAGCAATTAAATAGATATATCTACAGTTTGTTTTATTTTATTTTATTGTGGGGTTTTTTTTTTTTTTGTTTTTAATNGTCTCTCTCTCTCTCTCCTAGAAATAAATAAAAAAACATTAAAAAAAATTAAAAAAAAAAAAAGAATGGTAGGAGACATGGAGACACAGAAATGATAGCCCACGCTTGACATTAGCAACCTATAGTAGGAATGGATATCATTGAGAAGCCCATGCACAGATTCACCTATCATGGGACACAATGGGGGGAAAAAGTAGTTTAAAGAGCAATGGAGTATAAGTAATGAAATCATTTGCTAATCCTAGAGTTTCCACCAAGTGGGTGGGGGTACTGTAGGAACTCTCTCCAGGTTCAGAGGAGCCAGTGAGTACCATTCTCTATATTATTTTCCACCTTGATTACACAGATGACAGAGGGTATCAGATACTCCAGCCTGCCAGTGAAGTTCAACCCAGTATCCCCTGGGCCCCTGGCGTATATCAGTTCCAGTCTCCCCACCAAGACTTCCTCAATGTGGTATGCCGCAGACACCCCAAGCCTGTGTTCAACCTAGCAGTTGCAGTGTGGCACACTCTAGGTAGGGCTCACTCCAGCTCTAGCCATCATACCAAGGTGGCCCTGGTGAGGAACTCCCTGTGATACTCCCAACCCACTCCTGATACAGGCCAGCTGTCCTTCTAAGATGGCCCTAGTGCAGCACACCCCAGTACCCCTGCACACACACCCATCTCCAATCCAGTTATTCTGCCAAGGCATATCTGGAGACATGTCATGCCCACACTCACTCAAGCCACTCAATCAAGGAAGCTCTAGCATAGCATATCCCAGGAGTCCAAACAGCATCTGTTCCATCTCCAACCACCCACCAAGGTGGCCTTGATATGTTATGCCCCTAGATTCTTTAGGACTGCATCCAACCCAGCTCCAGCCTACCTGTCAAAGCTATTACACAAAGTCTACAAAAGACCACTCTTTCAAGATGGGGAGAGGAAGCTGTTCCACCTAATTGATAAAAACAAACACAGAAATGTAAACAAAATGAGGAGACAGAGGAATATATTTCAAATTAAAGAACAAGCTAAACCCCAGGAAAAAAACAAAACAAAACAAAACACCAACAGCAACAATGAAACTAAATGAAACAGAGATAAATAATTAAACTGATCGTGAGTTCAAAGTAATGGTCATAAGGTGCTCACCAAACTTGGTAAAAGAATAGAGGAACACAGTGAGAATTTCAACAAGAGTTAGAAGGAGCACCTGGGTGGCTCAGTCAGTTAAGCATACGACTTGCACTCAGGTCATGATGTCACAGTTCGTGGGTTTGAGCCCTGCATCGGGCTCTATGCTGATAACCCAGCGCCTGGAATCTGCTTCAGATTCTGTGTATCCCTCTCTCTCTGTGTCCTCCCCCACTCATGTTCTGTCCGTCTCTCTCAAAAGTAAATACAATTAAAAAAAAAAAAGAGTTAGAAAATACAAGAAAGAACCAATGAAGGATGAAGAATACAATAATTGAAATGAAAAACACACTAGAGGTAATCAACAGCAGAATACATGATACTGAAGAATGAATCAGTTATCTGGAAGACTGGATAGAACAGCAAAAAGAAAAAAATATTTTTAAAAATATGAGTGTATTTAAAAGAACCTATATGGTAACATTAAGAATACTACCATTTGCAGTAAAAGGGTCTCAGAAGGAGAAGAAAGGGAGAAAGTGGTAGATAACTTCTTTAAATAAATAATATCTAAAAACTTACCTAACCTGTAGAAGGAGGACCAGATGGACAGTAAGTCCCAAACAAGTCCCAAAGATATTTAAATAAAGTGACAAAAGTTAAAGATGAAGTAGTCCCTGGCTGACTTAGTCAGTAAAGCATGTGACTCTTGATTTCAGGGTCATGAATTCAAGCCCCACATTGGGTGTGGAGCCTACTTAACTAAAAATAAAAATTAAAGTAAAAATTAAAATAAACATTAAAAAATCATAATAATCATATGGTATTGTGAGTCTGCATTCAAAAAAAAAAGTTAAAGAGGAAAAGAATCTCAAAGACAGCAATAGAAAGACAAATAGTTGCATACAGGGGAAACTCCATTAGAATACTAGCTGATTTTACAGCAGAAACCTAGCAGGCCATCACAGAGTGGCAGAATATATTTAAAGTACTGAAACGGAAAAAATATTAATAAAGTAAGAATTCTCTGCCTGGAAAGGTTATCATTCATAAATTAAGGAAAGATAAACTTAAGAAAAATTTAAGGAGTTCATAATCACTAAATTGACCTTATAAGATATGTTGAAGGGCCTCCTTTAAGTGAAAAAGAAAATACCATAACTAGAAATAAGAAAATACATTTAAAAAAAAGTCACATGCTGAAACTAAATACATATTAAAGGTGTAGATTACCACTTAAAAATTTACAATAAGAGTTAAAAGGCAAAAATAATGAATTAACTATAACTAAAATAAGTAGTTAATGAATACACAAATGAAAAGATATAAAATATAACATCAAAAATAAAACATGGGGGGATTTTAGAATGCATTAGAACTTAAGCAATTATCACCATAAGTAGAATGATTTATATCTATAGATATAGAAACACATCTGATATTATATATATGTCAATAAATTCAAGAAGATTGAAATTATATATGGCATCATTTCCAAACACAATGGTATGAAACTAGATTAATTACCAGAAGAAAATTGGGAACACACACACATACACAAACACATAAGTACTAAAAATAATGCTACTAAATAATTTGTCAATGAGGAAATCAATAAATACCTTAATCATAAATCAATATGGGAAAACAATGTTCCCAAATATATGAGACAGAGCAAAAACAATTCTAAGAGGGAAGTTCATAGCAATACAAGCCTACCTCAGAAAACAGGAAAAAATTTAAATAAGCATCTAACTTTATACCTAAAGGAATTATAAAAAGAAGAACAAAGTACAAAATTAGTAGAAGAAAATAAAAATTAGAACAAAAATAGAGGCTAATAAACAAGATCAATGAAACCAAAAGCTAATTCTTTCAAAAGATAAACAAAATCAATAAATCTTTAGCCAGACTTATCAAGAAAAAAGGACCTAAACATAAAGTTAGGAATGAAAGAAAAGTTACAACTAATACCACAGAAATAAAAATAATCATAATAGAGCACTATAAAAAAATGACATGGCAACAAACTGAATAACCTAGAAAAAATGGATAAATTCCTGGAAATTAACTTTCTTCCAAGACTGAGTCAGGAAGAAATAGAAAATCCCAATAGACCAATTACTAGTAATGAAATTGACTCAGAAATTAAAAAGCTCCCAACAAACAAAAGTCCAGGACCAGGCAGCTTTGCTTGTGAATTCTACAAAACTTTCAAAGAAGAATTAATGCCTATCTTTCTCAAACTTTTCCAAAATATTGAGGAAACCTTCCAAATTAGTTTTATGAGGCCAAAATTTTCCTGATACCAAAATCAGATAAGGATACCACACACACACACACACACACACACACACACTAGTGGTCAATATCCTTGATGAATATAAATGCAAAAACTTAGTAAATTTTAGCAAAATGAACTCAACAGCACATTAAAAGGATCATACGCCACAATTAAATGGGACTTATTCTAGGGATGGAAGAATGATTCAACATCTACAAATCAATCAATGTGACATATATAACCACATTAAGAAAACAAAGGATAAAAATCATCATCACAGTAGATGCAGAAAAAAACATTTAACAAAATTCACAATCCATTTGTGATAAAAACTGTCAATAAGGTGGATATAGAAAGAATGTACTCAACATAATAAAGACCATATAAGACAAAGCCACAGATAACATCATACTTGATAGTGAAAAGACAAAAGCTTTTCCTTTAAGATCAGGAACAAATTGATGCCTACTCTCACCACTTTTATTCAACATAGTATTATAAATTCTAGCCAGAGCAATTAGTCAGAAAAAGAAATAAAAGTCATCCAAATTGGAAAGGAAGAAGTAGAACTGTCACTATTTGCAGATGACAAGGTACTATATATAGAAAACCCTAAAGACTCCACCAAAAAACTATTAGAATAAATGAATTCAGTAATGTTCCTGGAAACACCATTAGCATTGTTGGTTGCATTTCTATACACTAATAACTAGCTATCACAAAAAGAAATTAAGAAAACAATACCATTTACAATTGCATCAATCATAATATACCTAAGAATAAATTTCACAGAAAATATGAAAGATCTGTACCTTGAAAGCCCTAAGATGTTAATGAAAGAAATTGAAGATGGCAAAAATAAATAAGATAAACCATGCTCATGGATTGAAAGAAATAATATTGTTAACATATCCATACTACCAAAAGCAATCTACAGATTCAATGCAATAACCATCAAACTACAAACTGGCATTTTTCATAGAAATAGAATAAATAATCCTAAAATTTATTTGAAACCAGAGACCCTACATAGCCATAGAAATCTTGAGAAAGAAGAATATAGTTAGAGGTATTATATTTCCTGATTTCAAACTAAATTATACTATACTATACTATAAAACCATAGTAATCCAAAACAGTGTGGCACTGGCAAAAAACAAACAAACAAAAAACCAGATACATAGATCAGTGGAGTATAATAGGAGTTCAGAAATGACCCCACATATGTGTGGCCAACTAATCTTCAAAAAAGTGGCAAAACCATATAATGGGGAAGAGTTTCTTTAATATATGATGATGGAAAAACGGGACAGCAACCTTCAAAAGAATAAAACAAGACCACTATATTATAGCATATACAAAAAGACATTCAAAGTGGAGGAAAACTGGAAATGTTAACATTGAAACCATAAAAGTCTAGCATATGCAGTAAGCTCTTTGACACCAGTCATAACAATATTTTTTGTACTAGTTTCTTCAGGCAAGGGCAACAAATTTTGCATGGCAAAGGAAATCATGAACAAAATGAAAAGGCAAAGTCAGAGAGAGAAAGACAAATACCATATGATTTCCCTTATGTATAGGAATCTGAAATACTAATCAAATGAACAATAACAACAAAAACCAGTAACAGGCCCATTAGTAAGTAAATAAACTGGTGGTAGTCAGAGAGGAGAGATATAGGAAGATAGGCAAAACAGGTTAAAGGAATTACGGGGAGAGAGGAGAGATGTGGGAAGATGGACAAAATAAGTGAAAGGAAATAAGAGACATAAACTTCCAGTTATAAAATAAATAGGTCATTGAGATGAAAAGTACAGATTATGAAATATAGTCAATAATATTGTAATAATTTGTATGGTGACAGATAGTAACTAGATTTGTCATGCTGAGCATTCCATAATAGTGTATAAATATTGAATTACTATGATGTAGGACTGAAAATAATAGGTTATTGTATACCAATTATACTTCAATTAAAAACATAAATATGGGCAATATGTTGATGATGGTAATGACACTAATAAAGCACTCAGTGGATGCCAAGCACTCCTTAGAGTTGTATATACCAACAATATTATGAATTTGGATGTATTATTAATCTTACTTATAGATGAGTAAAAGGTAAGGCTCATAGAGATAAATAACTTCTTGACATACATGAAAGTGATGAGAGGGAATTTCATGTATTTCATATATGAAAGTCATTGAGAGAAAAACATGAGCAAATGCCAGGAAGAAGAAATGGGCCATTTATTCAATAAAATTAGAGTGTCTTGGTATAACTTATACTTAAACAGAGGACAGTAGTAGAAGATGAGTCTGAACAGAAGGGTTATGGAAAGCCTTGAACTCCAAGTTTCATTAAGATATTGAAGATATCACTGAGATGAAGTGATGAAATAAAGCTCCACTTTAAGAAGTTTGATATGGCAGGTGAATATAGAATACTTTAGAGTGTATGAAGAGAGCTATAAAGTGCTTAGAGGTTATTGAAACTGTTAAAGAAATAGTAATGTTTCCCAGTTACCCTTGAAAACTCTCCTAGCAGAAAATTGACTCAAAATAATGTGATTTTGTAGGTGGGGCTCCTAAAAGTGTAGAAACCCTCTGTTTCTGAAATTCTGGAGATGCTGGAGATGCAAAGCCAAAAAGTGAGAGGGAGAGGTGAGATCAAGCCTGAGGTCAGATAGTTTTCTCACTGTCTGAAAAACCTTCTTAGCTATAAACAGGGAAAAGTCCACCTCTATCTGCTGCCAAAACTCTTTCTATACTGGCTACAAACTGAAGTAGAGAGAGAGAACTCAATGAATACTTTTTGAACCTTTACTCTTACTTCTGGTACCAACCTAGCCAATCCTAAAGAAAGTCAACACTTCCTTTCATCTGGAGTTTTGCAATGAGCAGCTTCTAATAGCTCTCTATTAACTGTCATGAGGAAGGGAGAAGATTTGCAAAAGGGTAGGCTTAGGTAGAGGAATGAGATAAATTATGAGAGTGACCAATGTATAGGAAGAGGATGTAAGAATGGTACCAAAGCCATGATCCAGAAACTAGAGATGCAGACCTTCAAAGACAGGCCTACACCTCAATTTTACTAAAGTCTTCCTATACAGTTCTCCATGGATTATAATTTTTTGATTAAAAGTCAATCAGGAAATTCACATGAAGTTCATAGTACTTGCCTATTTGCCTGTTGTTTAAGGAATAAATACACACTGAAATTTGATGTTATACTACATAATAATAATGAAGAACCAGTGAGGCTGAATGTCTTGTTTCACAGACACATTGATTCAGTTAGCCATGCAGCAAGATGAGTATATCAGACTTCTTGGTCTGAGTACAGGTTTCTTTCCATTTTGCCAACATAGTCATACAGAAGAGAAACATTCAAGATGATGATGTCTACACTAAAGTTTGCTTGTAGTCTCCAATTCTTTTGCCCCATTTCCTCTAGCCCATAATAGTTACAGAACTATGGTGCAGGACAAGGAGTAATTTCCTGAAGCCACAGCTGGGAGCTTTTCTATGACAGTCTGGTTTTCTTTCTTTTACTGCATTTTATACCTAAATGGTATACAATATACTTAAATGTTAAATTGACCAATTTAACTGTTAGGCTCATGAAAGTGTCTAGTTGGGAGAAAATAAAAGGATCATGAATATATTAAAGATAGGTATTGTGTAAAGATAAGTATATTTAGATCCAGGAAACTTGAGATAAAATCCAGTAATTGTGTGTCCATATGTAAGACATTTAATCTTCCTAGCCTTGATTTCCTCATCTGTAAAATAAGAAAGAGATTAAACAAAAGACTAATGAGCCCTTTGAAGATGGAACATTCCAAGAGTCAAAACCTCTTAAAGAAATGACCAGTAAATTGAGGCTCCAAAGGCAGATGGCCAGGCTGGCAATGTCCAGAAAGTGACAACTCCTTGGTTACCCAATTTCACCCTTCAAAGAAAAATAGGAAGTACCCAAATGCTTCCAATTATAATATTCGCTGTGCTGGGGAAAGACAAAGTCAAATGTGTTAAAGGCCTAATGAGGTGTGTGGAAGCAACCTCCCTCTGCAGTTTATGGCTTTTTAACACTTAGTTCTCACTGCTCAGTCAGCAGGCATTAAGGGAGAGCTGAGGAAAATGAGTAGTTGTTTTCCAGACCATGATGATGACACAAAAGGAATCCTGTCAATGCCTTCATGTTATTTTTCTTCACACAAACTTGACAGAAGGTTCTTAAATATTGTTTTGTTTTTGATATCAACATCCTAATAGATTCCAGATATGTTATAAATAGAGTCCCATCCATTTTTGAAGAGTTAACTATTTAGTGAAGTTCAGGGAAATCTGAATTAAACCAATATGGAACTGTCATATTGTTTTCATCAGGCTAGGATTATACACATCAAAATGTGGCTGGGCCAATGTAGAACACTGGACGTTGTCCTGGCATATCTACCATGAAGGGCACATCGGCCATGAAAGGTCTACTTTGGTTTTGCCACTCCCATGATTAAAATGTTTCTTTGCAAAAATAGGCAAATTACTTTGTTTATAACACTCAATAGGATTATGATACTCAATTTTGATGAAATATTACATATTATAAGTTCATTACTATATATGATCATAATGTTATTCATTTTTAAAACTTTGTTTTTTATTTTAGAGAAAGAGAGTGCAAGCACGGAAGAGGGGCAGAGGGAGAAAGAGACCATCCCAAGCAGGATCCATGCGCAACTCAGAGCCCAACTCGGGGCTCAATACCAAAATCCTGGATCATTACCTGAGTCAAAATCAAGAGTCAGATGCTCAACAGAGTGAGCTGCCCAGGCACCCCCCATGATGTTATTCTTAAATACATATTTTTAGAATAGTGTTTTTTTAAAATTCTGTGATTATTGAAATCTTAACCTGGTAAAAATTTAAAAATCTGTATGTGTCTCCAGATTGATGTTTGTAGTCTTTTTTCTTAAAGCTTTCTCTACAGATACAGATGGCATAATCTTCCTTAGTAACTTGATCCTTTGTTTCATATTTTTCTTTATAGTTTCTTGAACTTATTCTTTCTGCAACTTCATTCCCCCTTCATTCCTCCTTTAATGGAGTATTTTAATTTACTTAATTAGATACTTAGTAATTTTGTGATAGACCTAAAAGACAAAATTAATTATATATTTTAATTGACAGGTATTTTGGTAGATTTTATTGTTTTGTAATAAATTCTGATGGAATGTTTTAGTTATCATTTTGTATATTTAGATTTGTAAGTCAAATGACCTCTGAATGAGCACTGATATCTTGGCCACATGGTTTGAAAAGTCAATCTATAAAAGACAGCTTATCATACTCTTCAATTGTATTTCAAAAAAATATGAAAATAACTAAATATGGTAGGAAATTATTTTCATACAAGGAAATACACATAGCTTCAAATTTAAAGTTATAATACAATTAAAACCCTTTTTCATTTACATTTTAGATACTTACAATCACTAATCTAACTTTGGTTTTTATTCTCAGAATCTAAACAACCCAGGAGTTTTTAATATGAGGTAAAGTTATTATATACATATGTATATAGTTATATATATATATAATGTTAGTATACCCACAGTGATCATTTTTGTGATTTGCCAATTACTAGTGACTGTGAGCTTTTAATGACAATATTCAGTGCTAAAATAGTATTTCAAATTATTTCAACTTCCTTAGAACTCTGAAAGGGCAGTACCAAATAATCAATTTAGAACATATCAGTTCATACTATTTTTTCAAGGAATATTATTGTTATTATGATGTTATTATAATGTTATTTTTGACTAGATGCAGATGATGTGAATCAACTATAAACCTTAATACATGTTGTTTGGGGCACATGGGTGGCTCAGTCTGTTAAGCTTCTGACTTCAGCTCAGGTCATGATCTCAGGCTCGTGGGTTCAAGCCACACATTGGGCTCTGTACTGACAGCTCAGAGCCTGGAGCCTACTTCAGATTGTGTGTCTCTTTCTCTCTCTACCCCTCCCCTGCTCGCTTCTGCCTCTCTCTCAAAAATAAACATTAAAAAAAATTTAAATACATGTTTTTTAAGACTACTTTATTTCCCACTATAGTGTTCAAACCTCTTTATTAAGTGGTGACAGACTTCTGTAATGAATCTAGAAGCCATTAAGTGTTTGAGTCATCTGATGTTATAAGAAACTGAATTTAAAGTTGTTCACACTTTCCATGTTTTAGCTATTGTGGAGAGTGCTGCTATGAACATTGGGGTACATGTGCTCCTATGCATTAGCATTTCTGTATCCCTTGGGTAAATTCCTAGCAGTGCTATTGCTGGGTCATAGGGTAGGAGGGGATGGGCATGGAGGAGGGCACTCGTGGGGATGAGCACTGGGTGTTATGTGGAAACTAATTTGACAATAAACTATTTGTAAAAATAAATAAATAAAAAAATAAAATGAAAAAAAATAAAATAAAGTTGTTCATACTTTCACTCTGAGATCAATTCCATCCTGTGACCAAAATATAAAGAATCGTAATTTACTCTTTTTCTCTATTCACCCCTTTTTCTGCTATACCATGAAACTCTGGTCCAGCATATCACACTTAAAGCAGTCAATGCAAATTGGATTGAAATTGGTATGCCAGATAAAACATGTTTGCATTCCTGAGAATATGTACTCTTTAAGGTACATCACTGAGTTTATGAGATGTTGCAGGACAGGAAACAATTTGGAAATGTCTCCTGAAACTCAGAGAAAGAATTCCTGGAGGAATGACTTTCAATTAGTTAAAAACAAAATCCAGAAACACATAATCTGACAGTTACTTTTTTTTTTCATTTGCGGCCAAGAGATTTTATACCCTCATCAATTCTACCTGTCATCAGGCGATCACCTGTGCAGCATTGTTGAAAAGGCCCGGAGGACCCAAGTAAAAAATAATCCTCCCTCACTTTCATGAGCTTAAAATTCCCTTTTGAGAGTTTTATCAGTTAGATATTTAAATACAAAGGCTGCTGGAGAGAAATGAAACTATTATTATTGGACCATCATGAAATAATGGGCCTCATGATGTCTTATAATTTGGAAACTCTATAATTGTATTATCAAACCTTAGTAGAAACAAAAGTGTCTAAGAACAAGTTTTGATTGTGAAATAGACTAGCTCTAAGTTCCCAAAATACACAGTATGAACAAGGTTGAAAGAATATAAAAACAAAAGTACTCAGTATCCAAAACAGCTTTGTCAACTTTACATTTTACCTAAGGCCAGCTCTTCTCCAATGCACTGAATAGTTCAAATACCAGAAATCCCACAAATAAGATCATAGCATATTAGGAAAAAATAGGAAGAAATTTAGCCCCCATGTTTTGGTGTTGACTCCAAAAAGATTTGTTTAAAGACAACTACAATTTCAAACCCAAGATTAATTTTTAAAATGTCAGGGAAAAAAGGTTTAAATAATTACCATGGTCAGTTTTGGAGATCACAGATTTCATACCAAATGAATAAGGGAAACATAAAGACAAACCAGAAATTTTAAATCCCTCAAGATTATTCCCACAGAATAAAGTGTTGCTCCTTACCCTTATCACCAGGGTTGTTTTTGACCTCAATTTAATTTAGCAGTGAGGATGATTCTCCTGATCCCTGAAGAATTACCCTGAACTCTACCAGACCTCATTGTCTTCCCTTAAATCAGCTTTATTTCCACGGGCACATTAGACATCCATCAACTGTGAATTTAAGCTAGTCTCTGCTTCTTCAGAGATGGAATTCTGACCTATTCCCTACCCCCACCTCATCCCTGACCAACCAATTGAGAACAATTAAATGACATTTATACCTTTAAAAAAATAATTATTCCAAGTGTTCAGTTTGTTTCTCTATTCCAAATATTCATTACCGTATATTTATTTTCTAGAATTTAGAAGTGAGTCATTTATTAAGCATGGCATGGTGACTAGTGCTATAATCTGCTTTAGTGACTATCGCAGAATTCTTCTGCAGTAATTTTTAAAAGTCTGGACAAATAAGATGAAGAGAAATGCCCAGAGCAGGTGTGTGCTTAACAGTGACTTATTATTCAAATGATACACAGTCTATGGGCATCTCAATGGGCAAGGTGATTTCATCTCTGAGTTAGATTATTATGAAATCGCTATCATTCTGTTATGAATAATTGATCATCACACTGTTAAAAAAATACAACAGATGTGATAAACAATGCAACAAATGGGACAAAGCGGGAGCTTATAGCTTATTATTTTACTGCCTATTATTTCATCATTTGTGAAGATGCCATAGGCACAGGCACCCAATCACTGCATGAGTATGTAAACTGCATGACAAGTAAAAGATTATAATTAAGTGATTTAACCCTGACTATGCAATGGCCCCTTTGGGTTTTGTGGAAAAGCCTATTTGTAACAGAATGCACAGACCAGTGATGGCTTTTGCTGGAATTGTGCAGTTTCTTTTCTTTAGTTCTTCTTCCTCCTTCTTCCTCCTTCTTCCTCCTTCTTCCTCCTTCCTCATTCTTTCTCCTCCTCCTCCTCCTCCTCCTCCTTCTTCTTCTTCGTGCAGTTTCTTTTTAGTCCTTCTCCCCTTCCATCCCAACTTTCTTCTCACACTGATGTCTTGTGTGACCAAAGAGTCCATTTGCCTGTGCAATCATCAGTCCAGCTCAAGGCCCAAACTGTAGGAATTCCACCCAGCTATCTATCCCCCAACTCCTCCCAGCAATGAGGCTGCTCATTCAAAATTTAACCTTCTTTCTTTTCATCAATCAAAACTTTAAACTCTCTCCCTGTCCTACTGTGTTAGTTCTTAGAAGAAAAATAATCTGATTAAAATAAACTAAATTAAATCCTACATCATAATCTCTAGTAAATTTCTATAGACTTGGATAAAAAAAAAACACATTTTTTTAACAAAATAAACACTAAATGTGACAAAAAGTCTCAAGTTTCATTAATATACCTAATCTACTATCTCTGATGTCTCTTAAAAATCATATCATCTGCCAAAAGAAACAAGGATTCCTGGGGAATTAAAGATCTAGATACGAATCTTTAAGGGTATATAATCCCAGATGGAGTTTTCATTTATTTTCCCAAATATAGAAAAATAGATAAAACATGAAAAGTATTAAAATATAATATTAAATGATTTTTCCCTAAAGGGTTCTTTGCAAAGGATGGAAATTTTCTCAAAAGATTGGAGGAGTAAACATGAAAAATCTTCCCAAATTTTTGAATATGTGACTCAACAGGAAGTAGGAAGAAATTTTTTTTGGATAAAATTCTTAAAAATAGCATGTACAGCAAAGAAAAACAAATGAAGTAGAGTAAAAGGGGGTAAAGCAAAAAGAAGGAAAAAGAACAGGAGCATTCTCATGAATTGTCTGAGAAGGTATAACCCACTTAAATGGGCTAAATCTGTTCATAAAATGGACTATAGGAACATTCTAAATCCCAGTTATGAGAATTGGGTCCATTTTCTAGAATTGACATGTTATAGCTTCCGTAGTATTCAATAGTCATTCAGCCAATCTCAATGTGATGCCTACAATATGCCGACCATTGTTTTAGGTAGTTTATCTGCAGCAATAAAGAAAGTGTAAGACAGAAATTCTTGTCCTCGGATAGTGAGTATTCAAGTAGAAGAGACAAATGATAACTAAGATTAAAAAGGTATTTTCCAGTCAGTCATTAAATAAACAAGTTCCAGAGGAGAAATCCAGTACTCACAGCTGCTATAGTATATTATCTACCATGGTCATTTCCCAACCAAAAATTACAAAATATGCAAAAAAATAAAAAGTGGAAACTATAGCCCATACACTGGAAAAAGCACTCAATAGAAACTATGAGAGTGATCAGATGTTAGATTCAACAGGAAAAAAAACACTTCGAAGTAGCCATTATAAATACATTCAAAGAACTAAAGAAAATTAGTTAAAAAAATAAAAAGGAAGGTATGAAGACAATGTCATACTAAATAGAGAATGTCAATGAAGAGACAGAAACTAAGAGAAAACCAAATGGAAATTCTAGAGTTGAAAAGTATAAAAAACTAGAGGTTCTTAACAGTATATTTAAACTGACATAAAAAAGAATGAACAAACTTGAAGATAGACTAGTTAATCCAAATAACAGAGAGGAAAAGTGTGAAGAAAAATTGGTAGTCTCAGAGAAATGTTGAACACCAAGAAACACAACAAAATACACATATTGAGAGTACAAGGAGAGAAGGAGAATAGGCAGAATGAGCACTGAATGAAATAATAGTCAAAAAGTCTCAAACTTTTAAGGTAAACACTAACTTCATCTGGTAAACTCAATCAACCTTAAGTAGGATAAATACCAAGTAGGACTTATATAAACAGACACCTCATCATAAAAATTTTGAAAGCCAAAAGCAAGGAGAAAATCTTGAAAACAGTTAGACAAAAATGACTTATCACTCACAAGTGAACTTCAGTGAGATTAGCAGCTGACGTCTCATCAAAAATAAAACAAAAACTAGAAGGATAACATATTCAAAGTGCTATATGACACCACCACCAACTACAACAAAAACACAAATGCCATATCCAGCAAAACTATCTTTCCAATATGAAAGATGTGTCCACATAAAAACTGACAGAATTTGTTCCTAGTTGACTTACAGGATATACCTTATGTGCAACTGAGAATATATCAGATATATACTATGTATAACAGAAATATGTGTATATGTCTGTATATATGCATATATACATATATATTCTGATTAAATTGTATCTTTATGAGGAGAGAGAGATTTATAGTGAGAATTGACTTTACAAAAATAAAAGAAATGGCTCATATGATTATGGATGCTGGCAAGTCCCAAGATCTGAAGAGTGAGTCAGCAAGCTGGAAACCCAGCACAGCTAATGGTTTAGTTCCAGTCCAAGTGAGCAGTTGGCATAATTCCAGTCCAAAGGCTTGTAGGCTAGTGCCCTTGGAAGAGTTGATGTTCCTGTGTAGGTTGAAGGCAAGAAGAGAGACAAACAAAAAAACATTCAGTTCAAAGTCTGTCAGGGGAGAAGAATTCTCTCTTACTTAGTGAAGTATCAGCCTTTTTGTTCTGTTCAGGCCTTCAAATCGCTGAATGAGGCCTACCTACATTGGAGAGTGTAATCTGCTTTATGCAGTTTGCCAACTTAAATACTAATTTCATTCAGTAACACCCTCCCAGAAACACTCAGAATAATGTTTGACCAAATATCTGGGCATCCTATTGTCCAAGAAAGTTGACACATAAAATTAACCATTGTGACACAGAACAAATAAAATGATTTAATTAGCAATTACAAAACTACCTACTAAGAAATGCTCAGATCCAGAGAGCTTAATTAATACCAATTCTTCACAAATTCTTCCAAAAAGTAGAAGAAACACTTTCCAAATAATTCTAAGGCTAGTAGTAACCTGATACCAAAATAAGACCACATTCCACATGACTCCATTTATCTGAAATGCCCAGAATAGGAAAATAAAGAAAGTAGATTAGTGATTGCTTTGAACAAGGAGGCTGGTGAGATAATAGCTATAGGGTACAGGATTAATTTTTGTAGTGATGTCTAAAGTGGATGCTCTAAAATTGACTGTGCTGATGGTTGCACATATTTGTAAATATAATTTAAAAAACATTGAATTATACACTTTAAATAGGTGAACTGTATAGTATGAATTATTATTCAATACAGTTGCTGAAAGGGAGAGCCAGAAAGAGAGAGATGGGGGGATTGATACTCTCATTAGAAGCAAGAAAGGGGGCGCCTGGGTGGCTTAGTCGGTTAAGCGTCCGACTTTCGCTTAGGTCATGATCTCGCGGTTGGTGGGTTCGAGCCCCGCGTCGGGCTCTGTGCTGACTGCCAGCTCAGAGCCTGGAGCCTCTTTCAGTCTGTGACTCCCTCTCTCTGACCCTCCCCTGCTCACGCTGTCTCTCTCTCTCTCTCCTAGAAATAAATAATTAAAAAAAAAATTAAAAAAAAAAAAAAAAAAAAGAAGCAAGAAAGGATACCCATGGAAATGGGAAGGAAGGCAGAGCCCAGAGATGTTCATGTGTGATGGCATGGGCTTGTGAATCAGATCCCAAAAGCTCCCTGTAGCGTGCTGCTGATGCTAGCTTGCTGCTTGTATGGAACTCTTTTTTCTCCACCCCAGATAGGTTTTGGACATGTGTTCCCCAAGGCTTCTGAATATCTGATACCAGACCTTTGGTACACTATACACCCTACATGTCGAAATGAAACCCCTGCTCAGCCTCAAGACCTGACTCTATCTTAATATTGTCTCATGAGGGTTCCTGGCTGAAAGAAGTCGATCAGAAATGGATGAAGTATCATGTACTCTCTTCCAGCATAATATGTCCCCCTCTATAAATATTGAGAGCCATTCAGAGCTTACCTGCATTATAACCTAGTCTACTGCTTACCTGGAGAAATACACCTACTGCCTCCATCTCTGTTTCCTTAAATGAAAAATGAAAATAAAAATAGGGTCCACTTCATGAATTTTTGTGAAGATTCAATTAAATAATACATATAAAGTACTTTTAAAAGTGCATGGTCTTTGAAAGTGTAGACAGAAAACCTTTGCTATTATTAATCTAAGAACAGCAGTTAACAAGTGATGAATAATCAGTTGTTATCTGGTGATGTGGGACATATCTCTGAATATGAAGGTCAGCTTAACTGTGTTATTTAATCATGTGTCCTAAGACTTAGAGTTTGGCTCTGCCTGTTCAATAATTTTATGCTATTGCATAAAGCATTTGAATGATCCTGGATTGAATATGCAGATGCTACATAACTGGAATATACACTTAATATATTACATGATATCTTCAAGGTTCAACTGGTTCTCAACAGCATAGCTAAAATAAAACAAAATGGTTTAAATTTAACACAATTAGATGATATTTTAAAAGTGTAACCATATGATGGAAACTTGGCAACAACATTCAGTAGTAGAAAAGCTGGCAGGTGTATGGATATGAATTCTGTCTTTATTGGTTACAAGCTGTGAAAATGGGAAATTTAATTTATTTAGTTTCTTCACCTGTAAAGTAGGTGTAACCAGAAGCAAATTACCTCCCTCATTCTCTGAGAGTTGCTTACACAGAATGCGGCTTCCCTTTTCCTAACAGAAAATAATAGTAGTAATAATTATTGCTATAGCTCTACTGGTTGAATATATTCAGCTGCAAGTAACAGAAAACCCCACTAACATGGCTGAAACATGAAAAGCATAAGGTTATCTGTTTTACTGAATAAAAATTCCAGAATCAGTCCTCCTAAGGGCCTTAACCATACCTTTAAGTACACGACTTCTTGTATTTTCCCAGCTCCCAACCCTAGCATATGAATTTCGTTCATTAGACTACCAGATACAGACAGCACCTCCAGCATCACATTCCCATCCCAGGCAGGAAGAAGGGGAAGGACAATGGAAGGACCATGGCAGTCAAGGCTGTACATTTTAAAGACAATGCTCAAGAACCCAGTGGTTTTCCCTTATAGTGAGTGCACTAGGGAAAATTGAACAGGCTACACATTCATAGCGGGAGCTGAGAGAGAGCTGTTAAATCAGCTGACCAAAAACGGTGCTTCAATATTAGGCAATTTTAAGCATCTCATACATTAATTCATTTAGTCCTCACAGTGAGGAAACTGTGGCACAGGTTAAGTCAAAGGCCACCTTCAGGACTACAGCTATTGGGTATAGTTCAAAATTAAAAAAAAAATTGCTCCCTCAATTTCTAAAAGGTGCACTTTCCTCTTTGCTGACCCAGTCTTTGTTTGTTTTAATGTTTATTTTTGAAGGAGAGACAGAACCTGAGTTGGGGAGGGGCAGAGAGAGATGGAAACACAGATTCTGAAGCTCTTTGCTGACCCAGTCTTAAATCAAGGTTCATGTCTCAGTGATTAGAGTTTAGGCTGTATTTCTATTCCCATTTGCATCTTTGGCTTGGAAGCCTCTTTGAGAACATAGTCTTAACAAGTGTACGTAGGAGCTTGGTTCACACTGGGCCAGTTGAGCCAACACTTATTTGAGAGTTTGGACACCTGAACCACCCTCCGCACCAACATATTTCAGCTGCCATTCTAAGTTTATAAATGAAGACAGCAGTAGAGCATACTTCCTGACAATATTATTTCACCCAAAGAGCAGGAAAAATTGTTTCAGAATTTCTGTTACATCCTATTATTGATTACAATACATACTGATTGCCTTACAGCCATAATTTTTAGTACAGGTTTACAGGAAACAAATTCTGGAAGTCAAAGGCTGAGCAACAGTTGGAACTGAAACCTATCTACATACTAATATAGAGCAACCAACAGTATCTTTGTGAGCACAAGGAATAGTTGACAAATATAACTGTATATATTTAAATTATACAACATGATGATTGATATACATGTATACTGTAGAATGACTACCAAAATCAAGATAATTAACACCTGTATCACCTCACTTAGTTAAAATAGGTAACTCTGTATTTGGTAAGGACGCTTCATTTGCTCTCAACAACTTTCTAGTATATGATACTTTATTATTAACTCTACTCACCATGCTGTACATCAAAGCCTCAGAACTTATTCATTTTATAACTGAAAATGTGTGCCCTTTGACCTACATCTCCCCATTTTCCTCTGCCCCTAATCCCTGGTATTGACCATTGTCTTCTCTGTTTCTGTGAAATCAGGTTTTTTTTTGGTGGATTTTTTGGTGTGTGTTTTGTTTAGAGTCTGCATAAATGATATCATACAGTTTTTATCTTTCTCTATTTGTTACTACTAATGCCCTCAAGATTCATTCTCCTTGTCACACATGGCAGGATTCCTTTTTTTTAATTGTTAAACAATATACCATTATATTTATCTGTTTCACATTTGCTTTATCCATTCATCCAGTGAAGGACATTTGCATTACTTACATATCTTGGTTACTGTGAATAATGCGGCAATAAACATGACTGTACAGATATTTCTTGTAGATAATCGATTTAAATTACTTTAGGTATATAACCTGGAGTAGGATTGCTGGATCGTATGGTGGTTCAATTTTTATATTTTGAGAGGGGGGAAAGAGAAAGTGTGAATGGAGGAGGGGCAGAGAGAGAGAGAGAGAGAGAGAGAATCTCAAGCAGGCTCAGTGCTGTCAGCACAGAGCCTGATGCAGGGCTCTATCTCACAAACCATCAGATCGTGACCTGATCCAAAATGAAGAGTCAGACACTGAACCAACTGAGCCACCCAGGCACCTCAATTTTTAACTTTTTGAGGAATTGCCATACTGTTTTCCATAATGGCTGCACCATTTTATATTCTCAATAGTCTCCACATCTACATTCTTGCCAAAACTTGTTACTCTTATATTTTTTCCAATGACCATCCAGAGAGGTATGAGGTGATATCTCATTGTGGGTTTGATTTTCCTTTCCCTGATGATTAGTGACACTGAAGACCTTTTTATATACCTATTGGTTATATGTAGGTCTTCTTCGGAAAAATCTCTATTCAAGTCCTTCACCCATTTTAAATAGGATTATGTCCTTTTGTTTGTTTTTTGCTGTTGAGTTATAGGAGTTCTTTATATATTTTGAATATTATCAGATCTATATTTTGCAAATATTTCCTCCCACTTTGTAGGTGTCCTTTTCAATTTATTGCTTTCTTTCCTGTGCAAAAGCTCTTTGGTTTAATTGGTTCCATTTATTTATTGTAGAGTAGAGAGCCCAGACATAAACCTATGCATATATCATCAACTAATGTTCTCAAGCATGCCAAGAACAAGCAATGGGCAAAATAAAGTTTCCTCAATAAATGATGCTGGGAAATCTGGATATCCACATGCAAAAGAATGAAATTTGACCCTTATTTTATACCTTTCACAAAAATTAACTTGAAATGGATTAAAGACTCAAATGTAAAACCCAAAACCATAGAAGTCCTAGAAAAAAAATAGGCAAAAGATCTTTGACATTAGTCTTAGCACAACTTCTTGGATGATACATCAAAAGAATAAGCAACAAAAACTAAAAAAAAAAAAAAAAAGAACAAAACATTACTGTCTTGGAAGTTACAAGGGGAACCTGCAAGGAGAGGAGATTCCAAGTCTTCTAAGTTATGCATGAATACATGTTAGAGCTCTGTTCAAGAGTGTGGCTTATTATTAGAAGGACAATTGCAGAAACTGGTCTGAACTCCATATCTAAGCCAATGTGGAAGAGAAGGGAAAAATCACAGGAACAAAGCTATCGTGGGGGAGTGGGAGTTATTTTTCAGTACGGTCAATACCCAGAGCCACAAATGAAAAGAAAACCATAAGCTTCCCACGGGCTTGTAACCAACTTTGAGGAAGTTAGACCCTCATGTAGAACCTTCTGCAGAATCTGAAATTGGTGGGATTAATGTATTATATAAGTGCCTAAATGCATTTCAAATGAAGGATGACATGGCTGACACCAGCTAACCTAGATATAACAATAATGCCTATTTTTAAGATTACCATAAGCATCAACCAATAAGTATTTATAAACAGTAAATTGCAATAAACAGTAAATTGCTATATAGGTGTTAATTATTATTGCTGCTTTCATTGTTCTCTATATTGTTGTTATTTTGCAAGCACTTAGCTTGGGGCCTTGCATATTGTAAGTTCTTGCATATAATAAATACAATTATTGACTGTCTGTCTGGATGAAAATGAAAAACTGACCTATCTATTTTCTGTAGCCTCCTTTCCCCCAAATTCTAGCCCCAAGAGGAGAAACAAAAATTGACAGTACAGAAAATTCCCAAGAGATGAAACTTGCTGAAGGGACAGGCTGTAGACCACACAAAAGGAGGACTTTGAGCTGCTTGAAGGGGCTTACTCGGTCTGTTTACAAGAAGAGCACGCATCCTGATTGTAATAAGTGAGCTTGGAGGGCTAGACAGGCTCTTTAATCTCAGAAATGACACTGTGAACTCCAGTTCACCTGCTCGATTTATTTACATTGCTTTTGCCCGCTAACAAATCCAACTCTCCATCAGATTAATCAACATTTATCAGCCAGCGGCGGGAGCATCATTTCATAACGTAAGTAAAATAGAGAGGGAGTGAAATGGAATAGAGAGAGAATAAAACTCCCATTACTCTGTGGCTATTTTATTCTCTATGTATTTTATTCACATAATGAATGATGTACTTCTGGCTTTAACAGCATAGCAACCCTGGGTTCTGTTTGTTTAATGTTTTCCCGCCAGGGACTGTGCAATTCAATAGCATATGCACAGCAGGATAAAGGAGGAGGATGGTCAAGTCTGAGTTTTGAGGTTTAAAATTTTCAAATAAACCAAAGGTGGGTTAACACCAAGTTTTCCAGAGTCTTGTGTTGTTAGTCAAATGAATTGCTACCAATCAACCAAGTAATTTGTCTTTGTGGTGCTTCATTGGCCTTTATTGCAAATGAACTATTCATTTATTCAGCCATTTAAATAATCCAGCACCAACCATGTACCAGAAATTGTTCTGGGTGCTAAAGATGTAGCAGTGAACACAACAAAGTTCCTGTGCCCATAGAGATTATACTTAAGGGGGATTATAAATGATAGCAAATATATAATAAAATTTCATGTAGTAATACATTTTACCATGAAAAATAAAGCAGACTATGGAAAGAGAAACAAAGAGTGCTACTTTGGGTAGGGTAGCCTAAAAGGCTGTGCAGAGGTGATAGTACAGCAAAAATATGAAGTGAAAGAACCAGGCATTTGAGTATCTGAATGAATTGCATTCCAGATGGAAGGAAAAACAAGAAACATAGAGAAACTGGGAGAGAGGTAGCACTGGGATATATCGTGTAAACCTATGCAACAGTAGGCATTTGAATGTGATAAGAATTAGGTGGAAATTAAAAAAAAATCAAGTTATGATTTTGCCCTTGACTATCCACACAAAGACAGAAATCTGATTTATAATTCTTTACTTTTTAAATTGAGCATTGATAGTGCCCAGGTTACCAATATTATAATGATGTTGATGATGATGATATAATAGGGCATTTCATAATTGATTAGTTGGTCAAGAATGACTGAGCTAGTAACAAAAAACCTTTTAGTTGAAGTAGAATATGCAAAGAGAGAAGTGTGCAATTCATATGTGAAAGGCTCAATAAATTATCCCAAAGTGAAAATACCACCAGATCAAGAAACTGAACATTATTGATATCCAGGTCTCACTTCCTGATCTCTTCCAATCACACACCTCCCATTTCACCCAAGTGAACAACTCTCCTGTCTTCCAATAGCATATACTACTTTTGCCTGTTTTCAGAATTCTCTATAATTGTGAGATTTACCTTTTTGTGCGCAATATCTGTTCATTTTCATTGCTGTTTAGGAATCAATTATAAATATACCAGATTTATTTATCCATTATAAGTCAGAGATGTTTCCAGTTTGGGGTTATTAAGCATTGTGCTACTATAAAACACATTTCTGTTGGGTATGTACTGAGAAGGAATTACTGGGTCATAGTGTATATATATTCAAATTTAGTAGAAAATCTCAATATTTTTTCAAAGTGAATGTACCAGTTTATACTCTCACCAGCCATTTTAATAGGTGTATAGTGATGCCTCATCTTTAATTTGCTTTTCTCTGTTGACTAATGAGTTGAAGCACGAGTTACAGGTTTATTGACCATTTAGAAACATTCTCTTGTGAAATATTTGATTCTCTTGCCCATTTTTTCCCTGAATTGTCTGTATTTCCCTTAATGATGATAAGTTCTTTATATATTTTGTGTAAACATGTATGTGTTGCTGAGTAACTTTTCTTGCTTTTGTGACTTTTAAAAACAGTCTTTTATTTATTTAAGTAATCTCTATACACAATGTGGGTGGGGCTCAACTCATGTCCTTGAGATGAAGAGTTGCAAACTCCTCTGACTGAGCCAGTCAGGCATCCCATCTTTTTTTCTTTCTTAAAGTTGTCTCTCTATGATCAGAAATTCTCAATTTTAACCTAGCTGGCTTTGTAAATCTTTTAATTAGAGTCTGATGTGACTGGTTTGAGAAATCTTTACCTATCTCAAGTTCATGAGGATATGAGGATATTCTCATACATTATAAAAATGTTTAACTTTTACCTTGATATTTACAACACTTAGATTTATTTCTTTTTATTTATTTTTTTTGTGATTTTTATTTTTTTTTATTTTTTTCACAAATAGTTTATTGTCAAATTAGTTTCCACATAACACTCAGTGCTCATCCCCACAAGTGCCCTCCTCCATGCCCATGCCCCCCTCCCCCACACATCCATCAGTCCTCAGTTTTTGTCAGCATTCAAGAGTCTCTCAT